>NW_027490198.1:600301-900301 GCF_050948175.1 Xylocopa sonorina
CATAAGGAGGAGATTCGACGACAAGTCGACAAATTTTTACAAAATGGTGTCATCTCTCCGTCAAAATCACCATATAATTCGCCATTGTGGGTTGTCCCAAAGAAACCGGACTCCTTGGGCAACAAGCAATGGCGCGTCGTCATCGACTACCGCGCACTCAATGAGAAATCTGTCGCCGATGCCTATCCCCTCCCTTGCATTACCGAGATACTTGATCAGCTCGGGAGTGCGAAGTATTTTAGTACATTCGATCTCGCGAGCGGATTTCACCAGATCCCAATGGAGCCCGCCGATGCTCCCAAAACCGCTTTTTCGACGCCTCACGGGCATTATGAATTTAAAAGAATGCCATTCGGATTAAAAAATGCGCCAGCGACGTTCCAACGACTTATGGACAATGTCCTGTCCGGTCTCCAGGGGAACGAAATTTTCGTCTATTTGGACGACATTGTTATCTACGCTAGCTCTCTTCAAGAACATCGACTTAAATTCGATAAATTAACTCAACGGCTCAAAGAAGCTAATTTAGTATTGCAGCCGGATAAGTGCGAATTCTTGAGGAGAGAAGTAAGCTATTTGGGTCATATTATCAGTGAGCACGGTGTAAAACCTGACCCTGCGAAAATTAGCGCCGTCAAAAATTTTCCGCGCCCGCGCAACGCGAAACAGATCAAACAATTCCTCGGGCTCGCGGGGTACTACAGGCGGTTCATCGCAAATTTTTCTAACATTGCTAAGCCTCTAACGAATTTGTTAAAAAAGGACGCGCCCTTTGTATGGCGTAACGAGCAAGAGAATTCATTCGTCAAACTCCGAGATTGCCTATGCGAAGCGCCTATCTTGCAGTACCCCAACTTCAAACAACCATTCGTGATAACGACCGACGCGTCCGCCGAAGCTATTGGTGCTATCTTGAGTCAAGGACCAATAGGCCGCGACTTGCCAATCGCGTACACGTCGCGACTGTTAAACGCTGCGGAGAAAAACTACTCCACGATCGAGAAGGAGTGTCTGGCGATTGTCTACGCCGTCCATTACTTTCGTCCATACATATACGGTAATCAATTCAAACTCGTTACCGACCATCGACCGTTAGTGTGGATGAATTCGGTCAAGGACCCGTCAAGTAGACTCGTACGGTGGAGGCTTAAGTTAGCGGAATTTGACTACGAGATGGTCTATAAAAGTGGAAAAACGAACCTTAATGCGGACGCATTGTCGCGGAATCCCGCTCAAATTTTTCCGCTCTCGTATTCAGAAAACTCGGAGGACGACATCTTCGATGTGCCTCCGGAAACCCGTAAAAAGTATACCACACTAGCGCCTCCTCCTACTCCGGTAACATCAGAACCTGAATTACCGACTCCAGGCACGTCCTTCCGTACCAACACAGCACCACCTCCGCAAGTCGCCAGCGACAGCACCGACTTCTATACTCCTGCTCCAAATGAATTTTTCCGACGCGAACCTCTATTTAATTTCAGCCGTGACGCATTATCAACGCGACGAGACAATGTAGTTGTCTTCGTCACGCAATCTGGGCACCCCTATGACACGGGCGCCAAAGATCTAGCGAACGCTGAAAAATTCCTTCCAAACAAAAATCACGTTCTTACCAAAGCCAAAGTCATACAAATCGGGAAACGAATTCCAAATCCAGCTTCCAATCATCGAACATTCCACCAGATCAATCAATTTCCAGACCGTAATAGAAACATTCAGATCCTTGTGCGACGTTGTAAACGAATTACAATTACAAACATTTAGTATCGCACAAACCTATCTAGACTCCGTATCCTGGTCCCGAATCCAGAAAATCCTTCAGGACCTGTTCTACGAAACAACTGTCCAGATTACGGTCTGCCAGGGCCTCATTAAAACCCCTTCGGTCGAAGAGCGACTGAAAATAATAAGGGAAAACCACGACTCCCCTGTGGGAGGTCACAAAGGGGTTAATAAAACTTATTCTCGCATCAGACAACAATACTTTTGGCCAAACATGAAAACACAAATACAAGAATATATTGGCAAATGTAAAAGTTGTCAGACAGAGAAACTGGTCCGGGTAAAGACCAGACAGCCTCTCACTTTAACCGACACCCCTGGCAGGGCATTCGATAAGATTTCAATGGACGTAATGGGTCCTCTTCCCGAAACTTCCGACGGTTATACGAGTATCCTCACGATCCAAGATCTCCTCACTAAATACTCAGTCGCAGTTCCTCTCAAAACCACCACCGCAGTAGACATTGCCGAAGCTTTAATAAAAGAATTCATTTGTAAGTTCGGATGCCCGAAAGGCATACTCACGGACCAAGGTTCGAACTTTATAAATAGCTTGGTTAAAGCCATAGCAATCAAATTCCGTATTAAACAATACAAGTCCACTGCGTTCCATCCACAGACAAACGGGTCCGTTGAACGATCTCACCACGTCCTGGCCGAATATCTGAAGCATTACATAGAGTCGAGTAACGATTGGGTGAATTGGTTACCGTATGCAATGTTTTCATACAACACCAGTGTGCACGAGGGTACATTATACACCCCACACGAACTAGTGTTCGGCAGGATAGCTAGGACGCCGTCAGCCACTCCTTTTCAGGACAGCTCTGATAACGAAACTTATAGCGACTATCTTATACAACTTCAGGAGAAAATCTCGAAATCTCAGGATTTGGCTAAAGCCAATCTAGACAATGCGAAACGACGTTCTAAATATTATTATGACCGAAATCTCAATGTCCAAAACTTCGAGGTAGGCCAATGGGTCTATCTTTTAAAAGAGCCGAACAAACATAAGTTCCAGGCACAGTATTCTGGACCGTACCGTATCCTCGAAATTTTGGGCAATTGTAATGTTAAGCTGAATGTAAAAGGGCGCCATAAAATTGTTCATACGAACAAAATCAAAATTTGTAAACGAATGCATAGTATGCAGAGTGTGGATGCTAGTGAAAGAAAAGTGCGAAAAACTGAAAATGAAGTCAGTGAGAGCAGTGACATTCAAACGAACGCTGAAAGTGAAAGCGACGAAAGTGCCTGCAATCCGAAGGAAGCCCGCAGTCACGGTCCAATCTCCAAACGTTATCGCCAGGATCAACCAGGCGAAAAACCTCAGATTCCGCAGCATCCAGCCGACAGGACCAAGAGAAGGATCCAGCATCCCGAAATCTACCCAACAGACAAGAGATCTCGGCATGGCCGAGATTCTTTTTCCAAGGGGGGTGGTGTAACGTCAGGCGTAACGCCTGCCACCCTCCGGCGTCCACCTCATCATCCCCAGCATCCGTATCCGGAGCCCCTGCACACGGGCCACCCGCCGACTCGCCGTCCCTACAGAAGGAGACAAAGGTACGAGAGGGAAGAGGGATGCAGCATGCCGCGCCCACGCGCGATCTCCACACACGAGGGGGAGGACTTCACCCCGTATTACGAGGGCGAGGAGCTCTCCGACACATACTGGGTCGAATCCCCAGCGATCACGAAGCCCTATACGTACTTCTCGTACATGCGGGATTAGAATAAGCACACTACTCACCTATGTACATACACACCAACACACACCTAGATTTAAGTAAATATATGTATATATTTTATTCATGCACGGTTATGTTCCGTGCACTCGCGCGCACACTCGACGCTCGCGGCTCACGCTTAACGCGGGCCGCGCCCCACTCCGAACGGCCGCCCCACCACGAGGGCCGAGCGGCCGCCCTACTCCGACCGTCCGCCCCACCGCGAGGGCCCAGCGACTCGCGCGCCGCGCGACCCGAGGAGGTCGCGGACGCGAGATCCGAGAGTCAGTTCCAATCTCACCTCCGAACGAGAGAGTTCCAATCTCATCTCCGAACTGGAGAGTTCTCATCTCATCTCCGAACTGGAGAGTTCGTATCTCATCTCCGAACCGAGGAGTTCTAATCCAGCATCCGAACGATGCACCTCCGATCCGAGCAATAGGCTCATTCGCAACGAGCAATTAGCTCTAATGCATTCGTCTCTATCCATACTCCCATAGCGGAGTCCATTCGATACTTTATACTATTTCTAATTCTCATTGTAATCGCTAGTCAGTAACTTAGAATTTAGTCAAGTGTATCTAGTATAGTGAAATCATAGAATATAGTTTATTTTTACCAGATTCAAAGTATCTTTATTCGAGTTCAAATACAATTCCTTAATTCTAATCCACGGGTACGCTCGCGATTATTCTAATTCTATATCTCATCTACGATAGTCTTGATGCTCGACGACTAGAGCGAACCAGCGCTTAGTTGCTCCATCCTCACTTCTACCGTGTACAGAATATCTTGCGCCCAGGTCGATCCCGGTAAGCTAGAGCGAACCAACGCTTAGCCGTGCCGTATTCAACCGAAGTTCAAGTATTCTCGATGAGCCTTGCACCTCCGACAAAGCGTACACGACGCGCGGGGAGGAGAGAGTTCATTCGTCGTCTCGCTCGGGAATACGTGGGTGATGCACCAGAATATTCAATTTCCTACGTTCGAGTCCTGGTTCCTGTGAAGGAGGTTTCCTTCGCCGCACGACCCGTACGAGTCGCCAATCGTCAGGGCCAAACGCCGATACCTGCCAGCCGGAGTCAACCCGCCTGGACGCTTATTCCCGTAGACGTACCTCCGTTCCAGCCGTACGCCGCCGCCATCCCGGTTGCGGATCCAAGGCGTTCCAGGTACCTGGAAAGAGAAATCAGACAGCGGAATCAAGCCTTCGCAAGGTAAGTTTAGTGTTAGTTACCGTTTTATCGAGTCCGAAACGCCAACGAACCCGGTCCGGACGCAATTCGCGTTATTTTCGGGAACGGTTACGACTTTGTGCCACCGTTGCGAGCGCAACCGCACCTCGGGACGTGACACATGAAACATAGAAATGAGATGCGATATAGCGTTTTTAAGAAGCATTAGAACTCTATTGCTACGATAGGTAGGCATCTGCAACCGCTATTTCCTTGCAAGGAAGTGTCGCGTTTACATTCATTTGAAGTGTAGACGAGGAATACATGACACTTCGCAAATCATATTATATCTTACCATGAAACATAGAAATGAGATGCGATATCGCGTTTTAAGAATCACTAGAACACTATTGCTACGATAGGTAGACATCTGCAAACGCTATTTCCTTGCAAGGAAGTGTCGCATTTACATTCACTTGAAGTGTAGACGAGGAATACATAACACTTCGCAAATCATATAATATCTTACTATGAAACATAGAAATGAGATGCGATATCGCGTTTTAAGAAGCATTATAACTCTATTGCTACGATACCTACACATCTGCAGACGCTATTTCCTAGCAAGGAAGTGTCGCATTTACAATCATTTGAAGTGTAGAAGAGGAATACATGACACTTCGCAAATCATATTATATCTTACCATGAAATATAGAAATGAGATGCGATATCGCGTTCTAAGAATCATAAGAACTCTATTGTTACGATAGGTAGACATCTGCAGACGCTATTTCCTAACAAGGAAGTGTCGCATTTACATTCATTTGAAGTGTATACGAGGAATACATGACACTTCGCAAATCATATTATATCTTACCATGAAACATAGGAATGAGATGCGATATCGCGTTTTAAGAAGCATTAGAAGGCTAATGCTACGATACGTAGACATCTGCAAACGCTATTTCCTAGCGAGGAATTATCGCATTCACATTCATTTGAAGTGTGGACGAGGAATACATAACACTTCGCAAATCATGTTATATCTTACCATGAAACATAGAAATGAGATGCGATATCGCGTTTTAAGAATCATATGAACTCTATTGCTACGAAACGTAGACATCTGCAAACGCTATTTCCTTGCAAGGAAGTGTCGCATTTACATTCATGTGAAGCGTAGACGAGGAGTACATAACACTTCGCAAATAATATTATATCTTACCATGAAACATAGAAATGAGATGCGATATTGCGTTCTAAGAAGCATTAGAACTCTATTGCTACGATACCTAGATATCTGCAGACGCTATTTCCTACCAAGGAAGTGTCGCATTTGCATTCATTTGAAGTGTAGACGAGGAATACATAACACTTCGCAAATCATATTATATCTTACCATGAAACATAGAAATGAGATGCGATATCGCTTTTTAAGAAGCATTAGAACTCTATTGCTACGATAGGTAGACATCTGCAAACGCTATTTCCTTGCAAGGAAGTGTCGCATTTACATTCACTTGAAGTGTAGACGAGGAATACATAACACTTCGCAAATCATATAATATCTTACTATGAAACATAGAAATGAGATGCGATATCGCGTTTTAAGAAGCATTAGAACTCTATTGCTACGATACCTACACATCTGCAGACGCTATTACCTAGCAAGGAAGTGTCGCATTTACATTCATTTGAAGTGTAGACGAGGAATACATGACACTTCGCAAATCATATTATATCTTACCATGAAATATAGAAATGAGATGCGATATCGCGTTTTAAGAATCATAAGAACTCTATTGTTACGATACGTAGACATCTGGAGACGCTATTTCCTAACAAGGAAGTGTCGCATTTACATTCATTTGAAGTGTATACGAGGAATACATGACACTTCGCAAATCATATTATATCTTACCATGAAACATAGAAATGAGATGCGATATCGCGTTTTAAGAAGCATTAGAAGGCTAATGCTACGATACGTAGACATCTGCAAACGCTATTTCCTAGCGAGGAATTATCGCATTCACATTCATTTGAAGTGTGGACGAGGAATACATAACACTTCGCAAATCATGTTATATCTTACCATGAAACATAGAAATGAGATGCGATATCGCGTTTTAAGAATCATATGAACTCTATTGCTACGATACGTAGATATCTGCAAACGCTATTTCCTTGCAAGGAAGTGTCGCATTTACATTCATTTGAAGTGTAGACGAGGAATACATGACACTTCGCAAATCATATAATATCTCACTATGAAACATAGAAATGAGATGCGATATCGCGTTTTAAGATGCATTAGAACTCTATTGCTACGATAGGTAGACATCTGCAAACGCTATTTCCCTGCAAGGAAGTGTCGCACTTACATTCATTTGAAGTGTAGACGAGGAATACATGACACTACGCAAATCATATTATATCTTACAATGAAAAATAGAAATGAGATGCAATATCGCGTTTTAAGAAGCATTAGAAATCTATTGCTACGATACGTAGACATCTGCAAACGCTATTTCCTAGCGAGGAAGTGTCGCTAGAACATAGAAATGAGATGCGATATCGCGTTTTAAGAATCATATGAACTCTATTGCTACGATACGTAGACATCTGCAAACGCTATTTCCTAGCGAGGAAGTGTCGCATTCACATTCATTTGAAGTGTAGACGAGGAACACATAACACTTCCCAAATCATGTTATATCTTACCATGAAACATAGAAATGAGATGCGATATCGCGTTTTAAGAATCATAAGAACACTATTGCTACGATTGGCAGACATCTGCAAACGCTACTTCCTTGCAAGGAAGTGTCGCATTTACATTCACTTGAAGTGTAGACGAGGAATACATAACACTTCGCAAATCATATTATATCTTACCGTGAAACATAGAAATGAGATGCGATATCGCGTTTTAAGAAGCATTAGAACTCTATTGCTACGATACCTACACATCTGCAGACGCTATTTCCTAGCAAGGAAGTGTCGCATTTACATTCATTTGAAGTGTAGACGAGGAATACATGACACTTCGCAAATCATATTATATCTTACCATGAAATATAGAAATGAGATGCGATATCGCGTTTTAAGAATCATAAGAACTCTATTGTTACGATACGTAGACATCTGCAGACGCTATTTCCTAACAAGGAAGTGTCGCATTTACATTCATTTGAAGTGTATACGAGGAATACATGACACTTCGCAAATCATATTATATCTTACCATGAAACATAGAAATGAGATGCGATATCGCGTTTTAAGAAGCATTAGAAGGCTAATGCTACGATACGTAGACATCTGCAAACGCTATTTCCTAGCGAGGAATTATCGCATTCACATTCATTTGAAGTGTGGACGAGGAATACATAACACTTCGCAAATCATGTTATATCTTACCATGAAACATAGAAGTGAGATGCGATATCGCGTTTTGAGAATCATATGAACTCTATTGCTACGAAACGTAGACATCTGCAAACGCTATTTCCTTGCAAGGAAGTGTCGCATTTACATTCATGTGAAGCGTAGACGAGGAGTACATAACACTTCGCAAATAATATTATATCTTACCATGAAACATAGAAATGAGATGCGATATTGCGTTCTAAGAAGCATTAGAACTTTATTGCTACGATACCTAGATATCTGCAGACGCTATTTCCTACCAAGGAAGTGTCGCATTTACATTCATTTGAAGTGTAGACGAGGAATACATGACACTTCGCAAATCATATAATATCTCACTATGAAACATAGAAATGAGATGCGATATCGCGTTTTAAGAAGCATTAGAAATCTATTGCTACGATTCGTAGACATCTGCAAACGCTATTTCCAAGCGTGGAAGTGTCGCATTCACATTCATTTGAAGTGTCGACGAGGAATACATAACACTTCGCAAATCATGTTATATCTTACCATGAAACATAGAAATGAGATGCGATATCGCGTTTTAAGAATCATATGAACTCTATTGCTACGATACGTAGACATCTGCAATCGCTATTTCCTTGCAAGGAAGTGTCGCATTTACATTCATTTGAAGTGTAGACGAGGAATACATGACACTTCGCAAATCATATAATATCTCACTATGAAACATAGAAATGAGATGCGATATCGCGTTTTAAGAAGCATTAGAAATCTATTGCTACGATTCGTAGACATCTGCAAACGCTATTTCCAAGCGTGGAAGTGTCGCATTCACATTCATTTGAAGTGTCGACGAGGAATACATAACACTTCGCAAATCATGTTATATCTTACCATGAAACATAGAAATGAGATGCGATATCGCGTTTTAAGAATCATATGAACTCTATTGCTACGATACGTAGACATCTGCAATCGCTATTTCCTTGCAAGGAAGTGTCGCATTTACATTCATTTGAAGTGTAGACGAGGAATACATGACACTTCGCAAATCATATAATATCTCACTATGAAACATAGAAATGAGATGCGATATCGCGTTTTAAGAAGCATTTGAACTCTATTGCTTCGATACGTAGACACCTGCAAACGCTATTTCCTTGCAAGGAAGTGTCGCATTTACATTCATTTGAAGTGTAGACGAGGAATACATGACACTTCGCAAATCATATTATATCTTACCAAGAAACATAGAAATGAGATGCGATATCGCGTTTTAAGAGTCATATGAACTCTATTGCTACGATACGTAGACATCTTCAAACGCTATTTCCTTGCAAGGAAGTGTCGCATTTACTTTCATTTGAATCGTAGACGAGGAATGCATAACACTTCGCAATGAATATTATATCTTATCATGAAACATAGATATGAGATGCAATATCTCGTTTTAAGAAGCATTTGAACTCTATTGCTTCGATACGTAGACACCTGCAAACGCTATTTCCTTGCAAGGAAGAGTCGCATTTACATTCATTTGAAGTGTAGACGAGGAATACATGACACTTCGCAAATCATATTATATCTTACCATGAAACGTAGAAATGAGATGCGATCTCGCGTTTTAAGAAGCATTATAAAGCTATTGCTACGATACGTAGTCATCTGCAAACGCTATTTCCTAGCGAGGAAGTATCGCATTCACATTCATTTGAAGTGTAGACGAGGAATACAAAACACTTCGCAAATCATGTTATATCTTACCATGAAACATAGAAATGAGATGCGATATCGCGTTTTAAGAATCATATGAACTCTATTGCTACGATACGTAGACATCTGCAATCGCTATTTCCTTGCAAGGAAGTGTCGCATTTACATTCATTTGAAGTGTAGACGAGAAATACATGACACTTCGCAAATCATATTATATCTTACCATGAAACATAGAAATGAGTTGCGATATCGCGATTTAAGAAGCAGTAGAAAGCTATTGCTACGATACGTAGACATCTGCAAACGCTATTTCCTAGCGAGGAAGTGTCGCATTCACATTCATTTGAAGTGTAGACGAGGAATACATGACACTTCGCAAATCATATTATATCTTACCATGAAACATAGAAATGAGATGCGATATCGCGTTTTAAGAAGCATTAGAATTCTATTGCTACGATACCTAGACATCTGCAGACGCTATTTCATTGCATGGAAGTGTCGCACTTACATTCATTTGAAGTGTAGACGAGGAATACATGACACATCGCAAATCATATTATACCTTACCATGAAACATAGAAATGAGATGCGATATCGCGTTTTAAGAATCGTAAGAACACTATTGCTACGATACGTAGACATCTGCAAACGCTATTTCCTTGCAAGGAAGTGTCGCATTTACATTCATTTGAAACGTAGACGAGGAATGCATAACACTTCGCAATGTATATTATATCTTATCATGAAGCATAGATATGAGATGCAATATCTCGTTTTAAGAAGCATTTGAACTCTATTGCTTCGATACGTAGACATCTGCAATCGCTACTTCCTTGCAAGGAAGTGTCGCATTTACATACATTTGAAGTGTAGACGAGGAATACATAAACTTCGCAAATAATTTTACATCTTACCATGAAACATAGAAATGAGATGCGGTATCGCGTTTTAAGCAGAATTAGAAAGCTATTGCTACGATACGTAGACATCTGCAAACGCTATTTCCTAGCGAGGAAGTGTCGCATTCACATTCATTTGAAGCGTAGACGAGGAATACATAACACTTCGCAAATCATATTACACCTTACCATGAAACATAGAAATGAGATGCGATATCGCGTTTTAAGAAGCACTAGAACTCTATTGCTACGATACGTAGACAGTTGCAGACGCTATTTCCTAGCAAGGAGGTGTCGCATTCACATTCATTTGAAGTGTCGACGAGGAATACATAACACTTCGCAAATCATGTTATATCTTACCATGAAACATAGAAATGAGATGCGATATCGCGTTTTAAGAAGCATTTGAACTCTATTGCTTCGATACGTAGACACCTGCAAACGCTATTTCCTTGCAAGGAAGTGTCGCATTTACATTCATTTGAAGTGTAGACGAGGAATACATGACACTTCGCAAATCATATTATATCTTACCAAGAAACATAGAAATGAGATGCGATATCGCGTTTTAAGAATCACTAGAACACTATTGCTACGATAGGTAGACATTTGCAAACGCTATTTCCTTGCAAGGAAGTGTCGCACTTACATTCATTTGAAGTGTAGAGGAGGAATACATAACACTTCGCAAATCATATTACATCTTACCATGAAACATAGAAATGAGATGCGATCTCGCGTTTTAAGAAGCATTATAAAGCTATTGCTACGATACGTAGTCATCTGCAAACGCTATTTCCTAGCGAGGAAGTATCGCATTCACATTCATTTGAAGTGTAGACGAGGAATACATAACACTTCGCAAATCATGATACATCTTACCATGAAACATAGAACTGAGATGCGATATCGCGTTTTAAGAATCATATGAACTCTATTGCTACGATACGTAGACATCTGCAAACGCTATTTCCTAGCGTGGAAGTGTCGCATTCACATTCATTTGAAGTGTCGACGAGGAATACATAACACTTCGCAAATCATGTTATATCTTACCATGAAACATAGAAATGAGATGCGATATCGCGTTTTAAGAATCATATGAACTCTATTGCTACGATACGTAGACATCTGCAAACGCTATTTCCTTGCAAGGAAGTGTCGCATTTACATTCATTTGAAGTGTAGACGAGGAATACATGACACTTCGCAAATCATATAATATCTCACTATGAAACATAGAAATGAGATGCGATATCGCGTTTTAAGAAGCATTTGAACTCTATTGCTTCGATACGTAGACACCTGCAAACGCTATTTCCTTGCAAGGAAGTGTCGCATTTACATTCATTTGAAGTGTAGACGAGGAATACATGACACTTCGCAAATCATATTATATCTTACCAAGAAACATAGAAATGAGATGCGATATCGCGTTTTGAGAATCACTAGAACACTATTGCTACGATAGGTAGACATTTGCAAACGCTATTTCCTTGCAAGGAAGTGTCGCACTTACATTCATTTGAAGTGTAGAGGAGGAATACATAACACTTCGCAAATCATATTACATCTTACCATGAAACATAGAAATGAGATGCGATCTCGCGTTTTAAGAAGCATTATAAAGCTATTGCTACGATACGTAGTCATCTGCAAACGCTATTTCCTAGCGAGGAAGTATCGCATTCACATTCATTTGAAGTGTAGACGAGGAATACATAACACTTCGCAAATCATGATATATCTTACCATGAAACATAGAACTGAGATGCGATATCGCGTTTTAAGAATCATATGAACTCTATTGCTACGATACGTAGACATCTGCAAACGCTATTTCCTTGCAAGGTAGTATCGCGTTTACTTTCATTTGAATCGTAGACGAGGAATGCATAACACTTCGCAATGAATATTATATCTTATCATGAAACATAGATATGAGATGCAATATCTCGTTTTAAGAAGCATTTGAACTCTATTGCTTCGATACGTAAACACCTGCAAACGCTATTTCCTTGCAAGGAAGTGTCGCATTTACATTCATTTGAAGTGTAGACGAGGAATACATGACACTTCGCAAATCATATTGTATCTTACCAAGAAACATAGAAATGAGATGCGATATCGCGTTTTAAGAATCACTAAAACACTATTGCTACGATAGGTAGACATTTGCAAACGCTATTTCCTTGCAAGGAAGTGTCGCATTTACATTCATTTGAAGTGTAGACGAGGAATACATAACACTTCGCAAATCATATTACATCTTACCATGAAACATAGAAATGAGATGCGATATCGCGTTTTAAGAAGCATTAGAAATCTATTGCTACGATACGCAGACATCTGCAAACGCTATTTCCTAGCGAGGAAGTATCGTATTCACATTCATTTGAAGTGTAGACGAGGAATACATAACACTTCCCAAATCATGTTATATCTTACCATGAAACATAGAAATGAGATGCGATATCGCGTTTTAAGAATCATATGAACTCTATTGCTACGATACGTAGATATATGCAAACGCTATTTCCTTGCAAGGAAGTGTCGCATTTACTTTCATTTGAATCGTAGACGAGGAATGCATAACACTTCGCAATGCATATTATATCTTATCATGAAACATAGATATGAGATGCAATATCTTGTTTTAAGAAGCATTTGAACTCTATTGCTTCGATACGTAGACACCTGCAAACGCTATTTCCTTGCAAGGAAGTGTCGCATTTACATTCATTTGATGTGTAGACGGGGAATACATAACACTTCGCAAATCATATTATATCTTACCATGAAACATAGAAATGAGATGCGATATCGCGTTTTAAGAAGCATTAGAACTCTATTGCTACGATAGGTAGACATTTGCAAACGCTATTTCCTTGCAAGGAAGTGTCACACTTGCATTCGTTTGAAGTGTAGTGGAGGAATACATAACACTTCGCAAATCATATTACATCTTACCATGAAACATAGAAATGAGATGCGATATCGCGTTATAAGAAGCATTAGAAAGCTATTGCTACGATACGTAGACATCTGCAAACGCTATTTCCTAGCGAGGAAATATCGCAGTCACATTCGTTTGAAGTGTAGACGAGGAATACATGACACTTCGCAAATCATATTATATCTTACCATGAAACATAGAAATGAGATGCGATATCGCGTTTTAAGAAGCATTAGAAATCTATTGCTACAATTCGTAGACATCTGCAAACGCTATTTCCTAGCGAGGAAGTATCGCATTCACATTCATTTGAAGTGTAGACGAGGAATACATTACACTTCGAAAAATCATGATATATCTTACCATGAAACATAGAAATGAGATGCGATATCGCGTTTTAAGAATCATATGAACTCTATTGCTACGATACGTAGACATCTGCAAACGCTATTTCCTTGCAAGGTAGTGTCGCGTTTACTTTCATTTGAATCGTAGACGAGGAATGCATAACACTTCGCAATGAATATTATATCTTATCATGAAACATAGGTATGAGATGCAATATCTCGTTTTAAGAAGCATTTGAACTCTATTGCTTCAACACGTAGACACCTGCAAACGCTATTTCCTTGCAAGGAAGTGTCGCATTTACATTCATTTGAAGTGTAGACGAGGAATACATGACACTTCGCAAATCATATTATATCTTACCATGAAACATAGAAATGAGATGCGATATCGCGTTTTAAGAAGCATTAGAAGGCTAATGCTACGATACGTAGACATCTGCAAACGCTATTTCCTGGCGAGGAATTATCGCATTCACATTCATTTGAAGTGTGGACGAGGAATACATAACACTTCGCAAATCATGTTATATCTTACCATGAAACATAGAAATGGGATGCGATATCGCGTTTTAAGAATCATATGAACTCTATTGCTACGATACGTTGTCACGTCCCGAGGTGCGGTTGCGCTCGCAACGGTGGCACAAAGTCGTAACCGTTCCCGAAAATAACGCGAATTGCGTCCGGACCGGGTTCGTTGGCGTTTCGGACTCGATAAAACGGTAACTAACACTAAACTTACCTTGCGAAGGCTTGATTCCGCTGTCTGATTTCTCTTTCCGGGTACCTGGAGCGCCTTGGATCCGCAACCGGGATGGCGGCGGCGTACGGCTGGAACGGAGGTACGTCTACGGGAATAAGCGTCCAGGCGGGTTGACTCCGGCTGGCAGGTATCGGCGTTTGGCCCTGACGATTGGCGACTCGTACGGGTCGTGCGGCGAAGGAAACCTCCTTCACAGGAACCAGGACTCGAACGTAGGAAATTGAATATTCTGGTGCATCACCCACGTATTCCCGAGCGAGACGACGAATGAACTCTCTCCTCCCCGCGCGTCGTGTACGCTTTGTCGGAGGTGCAAGGCTCGTCGAGAATACTTGAACTTCGGTTGAATACGGCACGGCTAAGCGTTGGTTCGCTCTAGCTTACCGGGATCGACCTGGGCGCAAGATATTCTGTACACGGTAGAAGTGAGGATGGAGCAACTAAGCGCTGGTTCGCTCTAGTCGTCGAGCCTCAAGACTATCGTAGATGAGATATAGAATTAGAATAATCGCGAGCGTACCCGTGGATTAGAATTAAGGAATTGTATTTGAACTCGAATAAAGATACTTTGAATCTGGTAAAAATAAACTATATTCTATGATTTCACTATACTAGATACACTTGACTAAATTCTAAGTTACTGACTAGCGATTACAATGAGAATTAGAAATAGTATAAAGTATCGAATGGACTCCGCTATGGGAGTATGGATAGAGACGAATGCATTAGAGCTAATTGCTCGTTGCGAATGAGCCTATTGCTCGGATCGGAGGTGCATCGTTCGGATGCTGGGTTAGAACTCCTCGGTTCGGAGATGAGATACGAACTGACTCTCGGATCTCGCGTCCGCGACCTCCTCGGGTCGCGCGGCGCGCGAGTCGCTGGGCCCTCGCGGTGGGGCGGACGGTCGGAGTAGGGCGGCCGCTCGGCCCTCGTGGTGGGGCGGCCGTTCGGAGTGGGGCGCGGCCCGCGTTAAGCGTGGGCCGCGAGCGTCGAGTGTGCGCGCGAGTGCAACGGAACATAACCGTGCATGAATAAAATATATACATATATTCACTTAAATCTAGGTGTGTGTTGGTGTGTATGTACATAGGTGAGTAGTGTGCTTATTCTAATCCCACATGTACGAGAAGTACGTATAGGGCTTCGTGATTGCTGGGGATTCGACCCAGTACGTGTCGGAGAGCTCCTCGCCCTCGTAATACGGGGTGAAGTCCTCCCCCTCGTGTGTTGAGATCGCGCGTGGGCGCGGCATGCTGCATCCCTCTTCCCTCTCGTACCTTTGTCTCCTTCTGTAGGGACGGCGAGTCGGCGGGTGGCCCGTGTGCAGGGGCTCCGGATACGGATGCTGGGGATGATGAGGTGGACGCCGGAGGGTGGCAGGCGGTACGCCTGACGTTACACCACCCCCCTTGGAAAAAGAATCTCGGCCATGCCGAGATCTCTTGTCTGTTGGGTAGATTTCGGGATGCTGGATCCTTCTCTTGGTCCTGTCGGCTGGATGCTGCGGAATCTGAGGTTTTTCGCCTGGTTGATCCTGGCGATAACGTTTGGAGATTGGACCGTGACTGCGGGCTTCCTTCGGATTGCAGGCACTTTCGTCGCTTTCACTTTCAGCGTTCGTTTGAATGTCACTGCTCTCACTGACTTCATTTTCAGTTTTTCGCACTTTTCTTTCACTAGCATCCACACTCTGCATACTATGCATTCGTTTACAAATTTTGATTTTGTTCGTATGAACAATTTTATGGCGCCCTTTTACATTCAGCTTAACATTACAATTGCCCAAAATTTCGAGGATACGGTACGGTCCAGAATACTGTGCCTGGAACTTATGTTTGTTCGGCTCTTTTAAAAGATAGACCCATTGGCCTACCTCGAAGTTTTGGACATTGAGATTTCGGTCATAATAATATTTAGAACGGCGTTTCGCATTGTCTAGATTGGCTTTAGCCAAATCCTGAGATTTCGAGATTTTCTCCTGAAGTTGTATAAGATAGTCGCTATAAGTTTCGTTATCAGAGCTGTCCTGAAAAGGAGTGGCTGACGGCGTCCTAGCTATCCTGCCGAACACTAGTTCGTGTGGGGTGTATAATGTACCCTCGTGCACACTGGTGTTGTATGAAAACATTGCGTACGGTAACCAATTCACCCAATCGTTACTCGACTCTATGTAATGCTTCAGATATTCGGCCAGGACGTGGTGAGATCGTTCAACGGACCCGTTTGTCTGTGGATGGAACGCAGTGGACTTGTATTGCTTAATACGGAATTTGATTGCTATGGCTTTAATCAAGCTATTTATAAAGTTCGAACCTTGGTCCGTGAGTATGCCTTTCGGGCATCCGAACTTACAAATGAATTCTTTTATTAAAGCTTCGGCAATGTCTACTGCGGTGGTGGTTTTGAGAGGAACTGCGACTGAGTATTTAGTGAGGAGATCTTGGATCGTGAGGATACTTGTATAACCGTCGGAAGTTTCGGGAAGAGGACCCATTACGTCCATTGAAATCTTATCGAATGCCCTGCCAGGGGTGTCGGTTAAAGTGAGAGGCTGTCTGGTCTTTACCCGGACCAGTTTCTCTGTCTGACAACTTTTACATTTGCCAATATATTCTTGTATTTGTGTTTTCATGTTTGGCCAAAAGTATTGTTGTCTGATGCGAGAATAAGTTTTATTAACCCCTTTGTGACCTCCCACAGGGGAGTCGTGGTTTTCTCTTATTATTTTCAGTCGCTCTTCGACCGAAGGGGTTTTAATGAGGCCCTGGCAGACCGTAATCTGGACAGTTGTTTCATAAAACAGGTCCTGAAGGATTTTCTGGATTCGGGACCAGGATACGGAGTCTAGATAGGTTTGTGCGATACTAAATGTTTGTAATTGTAATTCGTTTACAACGTCGCACAAGGATCTGAATGTTTCTATTACGGTCTGGAAATTGATTGATCTGGTGGAATGTTCGATGATTGGAAGCTGGATTTGGAATTCGTTTCCGATTTGTATGACTTTGGCTTTGGTAAGAACGTGATTTTTGTTTGGAAGGAATTTTTCAGCGTTCGCTAGATCTTTGGCGCCCGTGTCATAGGGGTGCCCAGATTGCGTGACGAAGACAACTACATTGTCTCGTCGCGTTGATAATGCGTCACGGCTGAAATTAAATAGAGGTTCGCGTCGGAAAAATTCATTTGGAGCAGGAGTATAGAAGTCGGTGCTGTCGCTGGCGACTTGCGGAGGTGGTGCTGTGTTGGTACGGAAAGACGTGCCTGGAGTCGGTAATTCAGGTTCTGATGTTACCGGAGTAGGAGGAGGCGCTAGTGTGGTATACTTTTTACGGGTTTCCGGAGGCACATCGAAGATGTCGTCCTCCGAGTTTTCTGAATACGAGAGCGGAAAAATTTGAGCGGGATTCCGCGACAATGCGTCCGCATTAAGGTTCGTTTTTCCACTTTTATAGACCATCTCGTAGTCAAATTCCGCTAACTTAAGCCTCCACCGTACGAGTCTACTTGACGGGTCCTTGACCGAATTCATCCACACTAACGGTCGATGGTCGGTAACGAGTTTGAATTGATTACCGTATATGTATGGACGAAAGTAATGGACGGCGTAGACAATCGCCAGACACTCCTTCTCGATCGTGGAGTAGTTTTTCTCCGCAGCGTTTAACAGTCGCGACGTGTACGCGATTGGCAAGTCGCGGCCTATTGGTCCTTGACTCAAGATAGCACCAATAGCTTCGGCGGACGCGTCGGTCGTTATCACGAATGGTTGTTTGAAGTTGGGGTACTGCAAGATAGGCGCTTCGCATAGGCAATCTCGGAGTTTGACGAATGAATTCTCTTGCTCGTTACGCCATACAAAGGGCGCGTCTTTTTTTAACAAATTTGTAAGTGGCTTAGCAATATTAGAAAAATTTGCGATGAACCGCCTGTAGTATCCCGCGAGCCCGAGGAATTGTTTGATCTGTTTCGCGTTGCGCGGGCGCGGAAAATTTTTGACGGCGCTAATTTTCGCAGGGTCAGGTTTTACACCGTGCTCACTGATAATATGACCCAAATAGCTTACTTCTCTCCTCAAGAATTCGCACTTATCCGGCTGCAATACTAAATTAGCTTCTTTGAGCCGTTGAGTTAATTTATCGAATTTAAGTCGATGTTCTTGAAGAGAGCTAGCGTAGATAACAATGTCGTCCAAATAGACGAAAATTTCGTTCCCCTGGAGACCGGACAGGACATTGTCCATAAGTCGTTGGAACGTCGCTGGCGCATTTTTTAATCCGAATGGCATTCTTTTAAATTCATAATGCCCGTGAGGCGTCGAAAAAGCGGTTTTGGGAGCATCGGCGGGCTCCATTGGGATCTGGTGAAATCCGCTCGCGAGATCGAATGTACTAAAATACTTCGCGCTCCCGAGCTGATCAAGTATCTCGGTAATGCAAGGGAGGGGATAGGCATCGGCGACAGATTTCTCATTGAGTGCGCGGTAGTCGATGACGACGCGCCATTGCTTGTTGCCCAAGGAGTCCGGTTTCTTTGGGACAACCCACAATGGCGAATTATATGGTGATTTTGACGGAGAGATGACACCATTTTGTAAAAATTTGTCGACTTGTCGTCGAATCTCCTCCTTATGAGCTGGTGGGAAACGGTATTGTTTCACATTGACGGGGCGGTCGTCGACGGTTGGAATCTTGTGCGTGGTTGCTGACGTATGCCCTAATTTATCCCCCTCAATGTGAAAAAGCTCCTGCGTGCTTTGAACGAGACGGACGACGTGCTCTCTTTCCTCTGCGTTGAGGTGGTCGAGACGGAGGAGACTAAGAATTCGGTCTAGGCGAGATTTCGAAGGATTGGCGGATTTCGATGTTTGTTTCAACGGCGCCTGTTGTATATTATTTTTAACCGCCTGAGCATAGGAGATTTGTTGAACATTCGCGATTTTGCAACGCGAAGGAGGAGTTTCGATTGTCGAGTATGGTGTCTGACTCGAGAAAGAAATAGAAGTTTTCCCTTTTTGGGATGAGCCGATCGGTACGGCGGATACGTTGGATTTAGTAGATTTAGAAAAAACCGGATAGAGCGACGGACTATCCTCCTCGTGGAGGGGAGTCATGATTTTCGCGGGCTCGAGTATGATCTCTGGTAACGCGATTTCGACGGCGCGGTCGGGTGAATTAATTATTCGAGTTACCGCTTTGCCCCGAATTACTCTGACGAGAGCGTTTCCGAAAAATATGCCCGGCGCAAGATCGATACGAGGAATTATACCTTCCGCGAGATTCGAATTAACTACGCGGACCTTGATACCGATATTTGATCTCGGCGGAATGGAGATACGGTCTCCTGACTTCGGAGAAGCTGCTTTGTCTTGCGTTCGAAGCTTCGATTTCGTTGTTGCATCGCGTTTCAGCGGAGGCGATGATTTACGCGGCGGGCGCGGCGCTTGTTTACGTTTCGGCGATAGGAGAGGCTTTATTTTCGAGTCCGGTGACGGTTCCTCGAGTGCTTCGATATCGTCTTCGAAAGGAATTCTCTTACCATTCCATTTGATTATTTTATTTGGAAAAGAGATTTCTGCGTCCATACAGAACCCGGAGCCGAGGATCCCGCTTGGTTTAAGGGGAAAATCATCCTCGACCACATTAAAAGGAACGACGCGACCGAAAATGACAAGATTCACCGTCCCTAAGGTTGCGGTTTTGCCATCGGTTACCCCTGTTATTATTACGATCTCGGACTTATCGATTCGCGCGGATGCTTTTAGAGCCGAACGTTTTATAATATTTATTTCCGCCCCAGTGTCCACCATGAAGCGAGTTGGTGAAATTAGAAGATCGGATTTTAAAATTACGTTTGGCGTGCTAGTTTTTCCGGTTATGTTTATCGCGGCGTTTCGTCGATTTCCGCGTTGGAGTTGTTCGCGGCGAGAGGACGGACTTGGTGCGCGGCCTCGCCACCTGTCTCGCGGCGGGTGCGGAGGCCATTGTCGTTTCCCGAATTTTTATTTACCGCGTTGTTGTACTGCCTTTTGCGGCACTCGCCTATTTCGTGCCCCGGGGTCTTGCAATAGCGACAAAATTTGGGCGCGTCCCTGGCTACGATTTGTCTCGGTTGTTCGTACGCGGGGCCTCGAGTAGGAGGCGGTACGTCCCTGGATCGCAAGTATTCCTGCGGTCGGTACGGCGATGGCGGTCTGAGCCGACACTCGGTCGCGTAATGTCCGATATTATTGCATTTTCGGCAAATAATTTCGGCTGGTTTTTCGCGCGATTCTGGTCGCGCGACACGCGATCTACCTAGCCGGTTGCAATCACGTTCGTGCATTTGATAGAGCTCCCGCGCTCGAGCGAACGTTTCTCGCAATGTACCGAATGAACTTATAGTCATTTGCATTCGAATTTCCGGAATGAGACCGTCTTTAAAACATTGTAGGGTGAGCGCGTCTACGTCATCGAGCGATTCCGGTGTGTCTCGTCGAGCAAGCCTCTCGCAATCAATTATAGCGGTTCTAAGATCTTTTACTCGACCGATGTAATCTAGAATGTGCTCGTTCGCGCGCATAAATATATTAGCAAGTTCACCCCGATAATGATGAGCTGATTTTACGGAGCAAAAAGTGCTGCGAAGAACGTCCGTTAATTCGAGTATTGTGTAACACGGCTCGTCTTCTAGCGCGGCGTAGGCACGACCCTTGAGTTTTCCCTTAAGCAGGCGTGTGAAAGTTCGCTCGCACCCATTAGGGATAAGCTCATAAGCGCGTTTACACGCTCGGGTAAACTGAAGAATAGGAATGTTCTGACCATCGAATGTCGGCACGGCTTCGAGGGCCTGCTTAAGCGATAGCTCGTCGTGTTGCGAACTATTTGTATTGAAATCAGAGCTCGAATTATGTGCGGAAAGCGGATTTCCCCGAGGAATATCCAGCGAAACGGTATCGTCGCGCGTTAAATCAGGCGTTCTGCGAATAGATTCTAATTCACGGCGTAAAATTTCTATTTGCTGGAGCAACGCGGCATTACTCGGATCGGTCGCTTTCGTATTTTTCGCGGAAGTATTTTGTTGCGCGGTACTAGGAAGAGGCTCGGCGATAGCGTCTTGGAAATCAAGCGTTCTGCTAGTGCGTTTTTCGCGTTCAGAATCGGCCATCGCGGCGGCTCGCTGTGTCTGCTGGCGCGTTTTTGTCGGAGTCCGGGTTGCCATATCTAGTTTCGCGGTTCCTTTCGGCGGAATTTCCGGAGGAAACGCGTGGCTATCCCACCGCTGTCACCAAAAATAACTTTCGTGTCACGTCCCGAGGTGCGGTTGCGCTCGCAACGGTGGCACAAAGTCGTAACCGTTCCCGAAAATAACGCGAATTGCGTCCGGACCGGGTTCGTTGGCGTTTCGGACTCGATAAAACGGTAACTAACACTAAACTTACCTTGCGAAGGCTTGATTCCGCTGTCTGATTTCTCTTTCCGGGTACCTGGAGCGCCTTGGATCCGCAACCGGGATGGCGGCGGCGTACGGCTGGAACGGAGGTACGTCTACGGGAATAAGCGTCCAGGCGGGTTGACTCCGGCTGGCAGGTATCGGCGTTTGGCCCTGACGATTGGCGACTCGTACGGGTCGTGCGGCGAAGGAAACCTCCTTCACAGGAACCAGGACTCGAACGTAGGAAATTGAATATTCTGGTGCATCACCCACGTATTCCCGAGCGAGACGACGAATGAACTCTCTCCTCCCCGCGCGTCGTGTACGCTTTGTCGGAGGTGCAAGGCTCGTCGAGAATACTTGAACTTCGGTTGAATACGGCACGGCTAAGCGTTGGTTCGCTCTAGCTTACCGGGATCGACCTGGGCGCAAGATATTCTGTACACGGTAGAAGTGAGAATGGAGCAACTAAGCGCTGGTTCGCTCTAGTCGTCGAGCCTCAAGACTATCGTAGATGAGATATAGAATTAGAATAATCGCGAGCGTACCCGTGGATTAGAATTAAGGAATTGTATTTGAACTCGAATAAAGATACTTTGAATCTGGTAAAAATAAACTATATTCTATGATTTCACTATACTAGATACACTTGACTAAATTCTAAGTTACTGACTAGCGATTACAATGAGAATTAGAAATAGTATAAAGTATCGAATGGACTCCGCTATGGGAGTATGGATAGAGACGAATGCATTAGAGCTAATTGCTCGTTGCGAATGAGCCTATTGCTCGGATCGGAGGTGCATCGTTCGGATGCTGGGTTAGAACTCCTCGGTTCGGAGATGAGATACGAACTGACTCTCGGATCTCGCGTCCGCGACCTCCTCGGGTCGCGCGGCGCGCGAGTCGCTGGGCCCTCGCGGTGGGGCGGACGGTCGGAGTAGGGCGGCCGCTCGGCCCTCGTGGTGGGGCGGCCGTTCGGAGTGGGGCGCGGCCCGCGTTAAGCGTGGGCCGCGAGCGTCGAGTGTGCGCGCGAGTGCAACGGAACATAACCGTGCATGAATAAAATATATACATATATTCACTTAAATCTAGGTGTGTGTTGGTGTGTATGTACATAGGTGAGTAGTGTGCTTATTCTAATCCCACATGTACGAGAAGTACGTATAGGGCTTCGTGATTGCTGGGGATTCGACCCAGTACGTGTCGGAGAGCTCCTCGCCCTCGTAATACGGGGTGAAGTCCTCCCCCTCGTGTGTTGAGATCGCGCGTGGGCGCGGCATGCTGCATCCCTCTTCCCTCTCGTACCTTTGTCTCCTTCTGTAGGGACGGCGAGTCGGCGGGTGGCCCGTGTGCAGGGGCTCCGGATACGGATGCTGGGGATGATGAGGTGGACGCCGGAGGGTGGCAGGCGGTACGCCTGACGTTACAACGTAGACATCTGCAAACGCTATTTCCTTGCAAGGAAGTGTCGCATTTACATTCATTTGAAGTGTAGACGAGGAATACATGACACTTCGCAAATCATATTATATCTTACAATCAAACATAGAAATGAGATGCGATATCGCGTTTTAAGAAGCATTAGAAATCTATTGCTACGATACGTAGACATCTGCAAGCGCTAATTCCTAGCGAGGAAGTGTCGCATTCACATTCATTTGAAGTGTAGACGAGTAATACATAACACTTCCCAAATCATGTTATATCTTACCATGAAACATAGAAATGAGATGCGATATCGCGTTTTAAGAATTATATGAACTCTATTGCTACGATACGTAGACATCTGCAAACGCTATTTGCTTGCAAGGAAGTGTCGCATTAACATTCATATGAAGTGTAGACGAGGAATACATAACACTTCGCAAATCATATTATATCTTACCATGAAACATAGAAATGAGATGCGATATAGCGTTTTAAGAAGCATTAGAACTCTATTGCTACGATAGGTAGGCATCTGCAAACGCTATTTCCTTGCATGGAAGTGTCGCATTTACATTCATTTGAAGTGTAGACGAGGAATACATGACACTTCGCAAATCATGTTATATCTTACCATGAAACATAGAAATGAGATGCGATATCGCGTTCTAAGAAGCGTTAGAAATCTATTGCTACTATTCGTAGACATCTGCAAACGCTATTTCCTAGCGTGGAAGTGTCGCATTCACATTCATTTGAAGTGTCGACGAGGAATACATAACACTTCGCTAATCATGTTATATCTTACCATGAAACATAGAAATGAGATGCGATATCGCGTTTTAAGAGTCATATGAACTCTATTGCTACGATACGTAGACATCTTCAAACGCTATTTCCTTGCAAGGAAGTGTCGCATTTACTTTCATTTGAATCGTAGACGAGGAATGCATAACACTTCGCAATGAATATTATATCTTATCATGAAACATAGATATGAGATGCAATATCTCGTTTTAAGAAGCATTTGAACTCTATTGCTTCGATACGTAGACACCTGCAAACGCTATTTCCTTGCAAGGAAGTGTCGCATTTACATTCATTTGAAGTGTAGACGAGGAATACATGACACTCCGCAAATCATATTGTATCTTACCAAGAAACATAGAAATGAGATGCGATATCGCGTTTTAAGAATCACTAAAACACTATTGCTACGATAGGTAGACATTTGCAAACGCTATTTAGTAGCGAGGAAGAGTCGCATTCACATCCATTTGAAGTGTAGACGAGGAATACATAACGCAAATCATGTTATATCTTACCATGAAACATAGAAATGAGATGCGATATCGCGTTTTAAGAAGCATTAGAAATCTATTGCTACGATACGTAGACATCTGCAAACGCTATTTAGTAGCGAGGAAGAGTCGCATTCACATCCATTTGAAGTGTAGACGAGGAATACATAACGCAAATCATGTTATATCTTACCATGAAACATAGAAATGAGATGCGATATCGCGTTCTAAGAATCATATGAACTCTATTGCTACGATACGTAGACATCTGCAAACGCTATTTCCTAGCGAGGAAGTATCGCATTCACATTCATTTGAAGTGTGGACGACGAATACATAACACTTCGCAAATCATGTTATATTTTACCATGAAATATAGAAATGAGATGCGATATCGCGTATTAGGACTCATATGAACTCTATTGCTACGATACGTAGACATCTGCAAACGCTATTTCCTTGGAAGGAAGTGTCGCATTTACATTCATTTGAAGTGTAGACGAGGAATACATAACACTTCGCAAATCATATTATATCTTACCATGAAACATAGAAATGAGATGCGATATCGCGTTTTAAGAAGCATTAGAACTCTATTGCTACGATAGGTAGACATTTGCAAACGCTATTTCCTTGCAAGGAAGTGTCACACTTGCATTCGTTTGAAGTGTAGTGGAGGAATACATAACACTTCGCAAATCATATTACATCTTACCATGAAACATAGAAATGAGATGCGATATCGCGTTATAAGAAGCATTAGAAAGCTATTGCTACGATACGTAGACATCTGCAAACGCTATTTCCTAGCGAGGAAATATCGCAGTCACATTCGTTTGAAGTGTAGACGAGGAATACATGACACTTCGCAAATCATATTATATCTTACCATGAAACATAGAAATGAGATGCGATATCGCGTTTTAAGAAGCATTAGAAAGCTATTGCTACGATACGTAGACATCTGCAAACGCTATTTAGTAGCGAGGAAGAGTCGCATTCACATCCATTTGAAGTGTAGACGAGGAATACATAACGCAAATCATGTTATATCTTACCATGAAACATAGAAATGAGATGCGATATCGCGTTCTAAGAATCATATGAACTCTATTGCTACGATACGTAGACATCTGCAAACGCTATTTCCTAGCGAGGAAGTGTCGCATTCACATTCATTTGAAGTGTAGACGAGTAATACATAACACTTCCCAAATCATGTTATATCTTACCATGAAACATAGAAATGAGATGCGATATCGCGTTTTAAGAATCATATGAACTCTATTGCTACGATACGTAGACATCTGCAAACGCTATTTGCTTGCAAGGAAGTGTCGCATTAACATTCATATGAAGTGTAGACGAGGAATACATAACACTTCGCAAATCATATTATATCTTACCATGAAACATAGAAATGAGATGCGATATAGCGTTTTAAGAAGCATTAGAACTCTATTGCTACGATAGGTAGGCATCTGCAAACGCTATTTCCTTGCATGGAAGTGTCGCATTTACATTCATTTGAAGTGTAGACGAGGAATACATGACACTTCGCAAATCATATTATATCTTACCATGAAACATAGAAATGAGATGCGATATCGCGTTCTAAGAAGCGTTAGAAATCTATTGCTACGATACGTAGACATCTGCAAACGCTATTTCCTTGCAAGGAAGCGTCGCATTTACATTCATTTGAATCGTAGACGAGGAATGCATAACTCTTCGCAATGTATATTATATCTTATCGTGAAACATAGATATGAGATGCAATATCTCGTTTTAAGAAGCATTTGAACTCTATTGCTTCGATACGTAGACATCTGCAGACGCTATTTCCTAGCAAGGAAGTGTCGCATTTACATTCATTTGAAGTGTAGACGAGGAATACATAACGCAAATCATGTTATATCTTACCATGAAACATAGAAATGAGATGCGATATCGCGTTCTAAGAATCATATGAACTCTATTGCTACGATACGTAGACATCTGCAAACGCTATTTCCTAGCGAGGAAGTATCGCATTCACATTCATTTGAAGTGTGGACGACGAATACATAACACTTCGCAAATCATGTTATATTTTACCATGAAATATAGAAATGAGATGCGATATCGCGTATTAGGACTCATATGAACTCTATTGCTACGATACGTAGACATCTGCAGACGCTATTTCCTTGCAAGGAAGTGTCGCATTTACATTCTTCTGAAGAGAATGCGAGGTATACATAACACTTTACTATGAATATTATATCCTATCATGCAACATAGAAATGTGATGCGATATCGCGTTTTAAGAAGAATTAGAACTTTACCTCTACGATACGTAAACATCTGCAAACGCTATTTCCTAGCAAGGAAGTGTCGCATTTACATTCATTTGAATCGTAGACGAGGAATGCATAACACTTGGCACATCATATTATATCTTACCATGAAACATAGAAACGAGATGCGATATCGCGTTTTAAGAAGCATTAGAACACTATTGCTACGATACCTAGACATCTGCAGACGCTATTTCCTAGCAAGGAAGTGTCGCATTTACATTCATTTGAAGTGTAGACGAGGAATACATAACACTTCGCAAATCATATTATATCTTACCATGAAACATAGAAATGAGATGCGATGTCGCGTTTTAAGAAGCATTAGAACTCTATTGCTACGATACGTAAACATCTGCAAACGCTATTTCCAAGCAAGGAAGTGTCGCATTTACATTCATTTGAAGTGTAGACGAGGAAAATATGACACTTCGCAAATCATATTATATCTAACCATGAAACATAGAAATGAGTTGCGATATCGCGTTTTAAGAAGCATTAGAAAGCTATTGCTACGATACGTAGACATCTGCAAACGCTATTTCCTAGCGAGGAAGTATCGCATTCACATTCATTTGAAGTGTAGACGAGGAATGCATAACACTTCGCAATGTATATTATATCTTATCATGAAACATAGATATGAGATGCAATATCTCGTTTTTAGAAGCATTTGAACTCTATTGCTTCGATACGTAGACATCTGCAATCGCTACTTCCTTGCAAGGAAGTGTCGCATTTACATTCATTTGAAGTGTAGACGAGGAATACATAACACTTCGCAAATCATATTACATCTTACCATGAAACATAGAAATGAGATGCGATATCGCGTTTTAAGAAGCATTAGAACTCTATTGCTACGATACCTAGACATCTGCAGACGCTATTTCCTAGCAAGGAAGTGTCGCATTTGCATTCATTTGAAGTGTAGACGAGGAATACATGACACTTCGCAAATCATATTATATCTTACCATGAAACATAGAAATGAGATGCGATATCGCGTTTTGAGAAGCATTAGGACTCTATTGCTACGATACCTAGACATCTGCAGATGCTATTTCCTAGCAAGGAAGTGTCGCATTTACATTCATTTGAAGTGTAGACGGGGAATACATGACACTTCGCAAATCATATTATATCTTACCATGAAACATAGGAATGAGATGCGATATCGCATTTTAAGAAGCATTAGAAAGCTATTGCTACGATACGTAGACATCTGCAAACGCTATTTAGTAGCGAGGAAGTATCGCATTCACATTCATTTCAAGTGTAGACGAGGAATACATAACACTTCGCAAATCATGTTATATCTTACCATGAAACATAGAAATGAGATGCGATATCACGTTTTAAGAATCATCTGAACTCTATTGCTACGATACGTAGACATCTGCAAACGCTATTTCCTAGCGAGGAAGTGTCACATTCACAATCATTTGAAGTGTCGACGAGGAATACATGACACTTCGCAAATCATATTATATCTTACCATGAAACGTAGAAATGAGATGCGATATCGCGTTTTAAGGATCATAAGAACTCTATTGCTACGATACGTAGACATCTGCAAACGCTATTTCCTTGCAAGGAAGTGTCGCATTTACATTCATTTGAAGTGTAGACGAGGAATACATGACACTTCGCAAATCATATTATATCTTACCATGAAACATAGAAATGAGATGCGATATCGCGTTTTGAGAATCATATGAACTCTATTGCTACGATACGTAGACATCTGCAAACGCTATTTCCTTGCAAGGAAGTGTCGCATTTACATTCATTTGAATCGTAGACGAGGAATGCATAACACTTCGCAATGTATATTATATCTTATCATGAAACATAGATATGAGATGCAATATCTCGTTTTAAGAAGCATTTGAACTCTATTGCTTCGATACGTAGACATCTGCAATCGCTACTTCCTTGCAAGGAAGTGTCGTATTTACATTCATTTGAAGTGTAGACGAGGAATACATAACACTTCGCAAATCATATTACATCTTACCATGATACATGGAAATGAGACGCGATATCGCGTTCTAAGAAGCATTAGAACTCTATTGCTACGATACCTAGACATCTGCAGACGCTATTTCCTAGCAAAGAATTGTCGCATTTACATTCATTTGAAGTGTAGACGAGGAGTACATGACACTTCGCAAATCATATTATATCTTACCATGAAACATAGAAATGAGATGCGATATCGCGCTTTAAGAATCATAAGATCTCTATTGCTACGATACGTAGACATCTGCAAACGCTATTTAGTAGCGAGGAAGAGTCGCATTCACATCCATTTGAAGTGTAGACGAGGAATACATAACGCAAATCATGTTATATCTTACCATGAAACATAGAAATGAGATGCGATATCGCGTTCTAAGAATCATATGAACTCTATTGCTACGATACGTAGACATCTGCAAACGCTATTTCCTAGCGAGGAAGTATCGCATTCACATTCATTTGAAGTGTGGACGACGAATACATAACACTTCGCAAATCATGTTATATTTTACCATGAAATATAGAAATGAGATGCGATATCGCGTATTAGGACTCATATGAACTCTATTGCTACGATACGTAGACATCTGCAAACGCTATTTGCTAGCGAGGAAGTGTCGCATTCACATTCATTTGAAGTGTAGACGATGAATACATAACACTTCGCAAATCATATTGCATCTTACCATGAAACATAGAAATGAGATGCGATATCGCGTTTTAAGAATCATAAGAACTCTATTGCTACGATACGTAGACATCTGCAAACGCTATTTCCTTGCAAAGAAGTGTCGCATTTACATTCATTTGAATCGTAGATGAGGAATGCATAACACTTCCCAATGTATATTATATCTTATCATGAAGCATAGATATGAGATGCAATATCTCGTTTTAAGAAGCATTTGAACTCTATTTCTTCGATACGTAGACATCTGCAATCGGTACTTCCTTGCAAGGAAGTGTCGCATTTACATTCATTTGAAGTGTAGACGAGGAATACATAACACTTCGCAAATAATTTTACATCTTACCATGAAACATAGAAATGAGATGCGATATCGCGTTCCAAGAAGCATTAGAACTCTATTGCTACGATACCTAGACATCTGCAGACGCTATTTCCTAGCAAGGAAGTCTCGCATTTACATTCATTTCAAGTGTAGACGAGGAATACATGACACTTCGCAAATCATATTATATCTTACCATGAAACATAGAAATGAGATGCGATATCGCGTTTTAAGAATCATAAGAAATCTATTGCTACGATACGTAGACATCTGCAAACGCTATTTCCTTGCAAGGAAGTGTCGCATTTACATTCATTTGAATCGTAGACGAGGAATGCATAACACTTCGCAATGTATATTATATCTTATCATGAAACATAGATATGAGATGCAATATCTCGTATTAAGAAGCATTTGAACTCTATTGCTTCGATACGTAGACATCTGCAATCTCTACTTCCTTGCAAGGAAATGTCGCATTTACATTCATTTGAAGTGTAGACGAGGAATACATGACACTTCGCAAATCATATTACATCTTACCATGAAACATAGTAATGAGAATGCGATATCGCGTTTTAAGAAGCATTAGAACTCTATTGCTACGATACTTAGACACCTGCAGACGCTATTTCCAAGCAAGGAAGTGTCGCATTTACATTCATTTGAAGTGTAGTCGAGGAATATATGACACTTCGCAAATCATATTATATCTTACCACGAAACATAGAAATGAGTTGCGATATCGCGTTTTAAGAAGCATTAGAAAGCTATTGCTACGATACGTAGACATCTGCAAACGCTATTTCCTAGCGAGGAAGTATCGCATTCACATTCATTTGAAGTGTAGACGAGGAATGCATAACACTTCGCAATGTATATTATATCTTATCATGAAACATAGATATGAGATGCAATATCTCGTTTTTAGAAGCATTTGAACACTATTGCTTCGATACGTAGACATCTGCAATCGCTACTTCCTTGCAAGGAAGTGTCGCATTTACATTCATTTGAAGTGTAGACGAGGAATACATAACACTTCGCAAATCATATTACATCTTACCATGAAACATAGAAATGAGATGCGATATCGCGTTTTAAGAATCATAAGAACTCTATTGCTACGATACGTAGACATCTGCAAACGCTATTTCCTTGCAAAGAAGTGTCGCATTTACATTGATTTGAATCGTAGACGAGGAATGCATAACACTTCCCAATGTATATTATATCTTATAATGAAGCATAGATATGAGATGCAATATCTCGTTTTAAGAAGCATTTGAACTCTATTGCTTCGATACGTAGACATCTGCAATCGGTACTTCCTTGCAAGGAAGTGTCGCATTTACATTCATTTGAAGTGTAGACGAGGAATACATAACACTTCGCAAATAATTTTACATCTTACCATGAAACATAGAAATGAGATGCGATATCGCGTTCTAAGAAGCATTAGAACTCTATTGCTACGATACCTAGACATCTGCAGACGCTATTTCCTAGCAAGGAAGTCTCGCATTTACATTCATTTGAATCGTAGACGAGGAATGCATAACACTTCGCAATGTATATTATATCTTATCATGAAACATAGAAATGAGATGCGATATCGCGTTTTAAGAAGCATTAGAACTCTATTGCTACGATACCCAGACATCTGCAAACGCTATTTCCTAGCAAGGAAGTGTCGCATTTACATTCATTTGAATCGTAGACGAGGAATGCATAACACTTGGCACATCATATTATATCTTACCATGAAACATAGAAACGAGATGCGATATCGCGTTTTAAGAAGCATTAGAACACTATTGCTACGATACCTAGACATCTGCAGACGCTATTTCCTAGTGTCACGTCCCGAGGTGCGGTTGCGCTCGCAACGGTGGCACAAAGTCGTAACCGTTCCCGAAAATAACGCGAATTGCGTCCGGACCGGGTTCGTTGGCGTTTCGGACTCGATAAAACGGTAATTAACACTAAACTTACCTTGCGAAGGCTTGATTCCGCTGTCTGATTTCTCTTTCCAGGTACCTGGAGCGCCTTGGATCCGCAACCGGGATGGCGGCGGCGTACGGCTGGAACGGAGGTACGTCTGCGGGAATAAGCGTCCAGGCGGGTTGACTCCGGCTGGCAGGTATCGGCGTTTGGCCCTGACGATTGGCGACTCGTACGGGTCGTGCGGCGAAGGAAACCTCCTTCACAGGAACCAGGACTCGAACGTAGGAAATTGAATATTCTGGTGCATCACCCACGTATTCCCGAGCGAGACGACGAATAAACTCTCTCCTCCCCGCGCGTCGTGTACGCTTTGTCGGAGGTGCAAGGCTCGTCGAGAATACTTGAACTTCGGTCGAGTACGGCGCGGCTAAGCGTTGGTTCGCTCTAGCTTACCGGGATCAACCTGGGCGCAAGATATTCTGTATACGGTAGAAGTGAGGATGGAGCAACTAAGCGCTGGTTCGCTCTAGTCGTCGAGCCTCAAGACTATCGCAGATGAGTTATAGAAATAGAATAATCGCGAGCGTACCCGTGGAGTAGAATTAAGGAATTGTATTTGAACTCGAATAAAGATACTTTGAATCTGGTAAAAATAAACTATATTCTATGATTTCACTATACTAGATACACTTGACTAAATTCTAAGTTACTGACTAGCGATTACTATGAGAATTAGAAATAGTATAAAGTATCGAATGGACTCCGCTATGGGAGTATGGATAGAGACGAATGCATTAGAGCTAATTGCTCGTTGCGAATGAGCCTATTGCTCGGATCGGAAGTGCATCGTTCGGATGCTGGATTAGAACTCTCCAGTTCGGAGATGAGATTGGAACTCTCCTGTTCGGAGATGAGATACCAACTCTCCCGTTCGGAGGTGAGATTGGAACTGACTCTCGGATCTCGCGTCCGCGACCTCCTCGGGTCGCGCGGCGCGCGAGTCGCTGGGCCCTCGCGGTGGGGCGGACGGTCGGAGTAGGGCGGCCGCTCGGCCCTCGTGGTGGGGCGGCCGTTCGGAGTGGGGCGCGGCCCGCGTTAAGCGTGAGCCGCGAGCGTCGAGTGTGCGCGCGAGTGCACGGAACATAACCGTGCATGAATAAAATATATACATATATTTACTTAAATCTAGGTGTGTGTTGGTGTGTATGTACATAGGTGAGTAGTGTGCTTATTCTAATCCCGCATGTACGAGAAGTACGTATAGGGCTTCGTGATCGCTGGGGATTCGACCCAGTATGTGTCGGAGAGCTCCTCGCCCTCGTAATACGGGGTGAAGTCCTCCCCCTCGTGTGTGGAGATCGCGCGTGGGCGCGGCATGCTGCATCCCTCTTCCCTCTCGTACCTTTGTCTCCTTCTGTAGGGACGGCGAGTCGGCGGGTGGCCCGTGTGCAGGGGCTCCGGATACGGATGCTGGGGATGATGAGGTGGACGCCGGAGGGTGGCAGGCGGTACGCCTGACGTTACACTAGCAAGGAAGTGTCGCATTTACATTCATTTGAAGTGTAGACGAGGAATACATAACACTTCGCAAATCATATTATATCTTACCATGAAACATAGAAATGAGATGCGATGTCGCGTTTTAAGAAGCATTAGAACTCTATTGCTACGATACGTAAACATCTGCAAACGCTATTTCCAAGCAAGGAAGTGTCGCATTTACATTCATTTGAAGTGTAGACGAGGAAAATATGACACTTCGCAAATCATATTATATCTTACCATGAAACATAGAAATGAGTTGCGATATCGCGTTTTAAGAAGCATTAGAAAGCTATTGCTACGATACGTAGACATCTGCAAACGCTATTTCCTAGCGAGGAAGTATCGCATTCACATTCATTTGAAGTGTAGACGAGGAATGCATAACACTTCGCAATGTATATTATATCTTATCATGAAACATAGATATGAGATGCAATATCTCGTTTTTAGAAGCATTTGAACTCTATTGCTTCGATACGTAGACATCTGCAATCGCTACTTCCTTGCAAGGAAGTGTCGCATTTACATTCATTTGAAGTGTAGACGAGGAATACATAACACTTCGCAAATCATATTACATCTTACCATGAAACATAGAAATGAGATGCGATATCGCGTTTTAAGAAGCATTAGAACTCTATTGCTACGATACCTAGACATCTGCAGACGCTATTTCCTAGGAAGGAAGTGTCGCATTTACATTCATTTGAAGTGTAGACGAGGAATACATGACACTTCGCAAATCATATTATATCTTACCATGAAACATAGAAATGAGATGCGATATCGCGTTTTGAGAAGCATTAGGACTCTATTGCTACGATACCTAGACATCTGCAGATGCTATTTCCTAGCAAGGAAGTGTCGCATTTACATTCATTTGAAGTGTAGACGAGGAATACATGACACTTCGCAAATCATATTATATCTTACCATGAAACATAGAAATGAGATGCGATATCGCGTTTTGAGAAGCATTAGGACTCTATTGCTACGATACCTAGACATCTGCAGATGCTATTTCCTAGCAAGGAAGTGTCGCATTTACATTCATTTGAAGTGTAGACGAGGAATACATGACACTTCGCAAATCATATTATATCTTACCATGAAACATAGAAATGAGATGCGATATCGCGTTTTGAGAAGCATTAGGACTCTATTGCTACGATACCTAGACATCTGCAGATGCTATTTCCTAGCAAGGAAGTGTCGCATTTACATTCATTTGAAGTGTAGACGGGGAATACATGACACTTCGCAAATCATATTATATCTTACCATGAAACATAGGAATGAGATGCGATATCGCATTTTAAGAAGCATTAGAAAGCTATTGCTACGATACGTAGACATCTGCAAACGCTATTTAGTAGCGAGGAAGTATCGCATTCACATTCATTTCAAGTGTAGACGAGGAATACATAACACTTCGCAAATCATGTTATATCTTACCATGAAACATAGAAATGAGATGCGATATCACGTTTTAAGAATCATCTGAACTCTATTGCTACGATACGTAGACATCTGCAAACGCTATTTCCTAGCGAGGAAGTGTCGCATTCACAATCATTTGAAGTGTCGACGAGGAATACATGACACTTCGCAAATCATATTATATCTTACCATGAAACGTAGAAATGAGATGCGATATCGCGTTTTAAGGATCATAAGAACTCTATTGCTACGATACGTAGACATCTGCAAACGCTATTTCCTTGCAAGGAAGTGTCGCATTTACATTCATTTGAAGTGTAGACGAGGAATACATGACACTTCGCAAATCATATTATATCTTACCATGAAACATAGAAATGAGATGCGATATCGCGTTTTAAGAATCATATGAACTCTATTGCTACGATACGTAGACATCTGCAAACGCTATTTCCTTGCAAGGAAGTGTCGCATTTACATTCATTTGAATCGTAGACGAGGAATGCATAACACTTCGCAATGTATATTATATCTTATCATGAAACATAGATATGAGATGCAATATCTCGTTTTAAGAAGCATTTGAACTCTATTGCTTCGATACGTAGACATCTGCAATCGCTACTTCCTTGCAAGGAAGTGTCGCATTTACATTCATTTGAAGTGTAGACGAGGAATACATAACACTTCGCAAATCATATTACATCTTACCATGATACATGGAAATGAGACGCGATATCGCGTTTTAAGAAGCATTAGAACTCTATTGCTACGATACCTAGACATCTGCAGACGCTATTTCCTAGCAAAGAATTGTCGCATTTACATTCATTTGAAGTGTAGACGAGGAGTACATGACACTTCGCAAATCATATTATATCTTACCATGAAACATAGAAATGAGATGCGATATCGCGTTTTAAGAATCATAAGATCTCTATTGCTACGATACGTAGACATCTGCAAACGCTATTTAGTAGCGAGGAAGAGTCGCATTCACATCCATTTGAAGTGTAGACGAGGAATACATAACGCAAATCATGTTATATCTTACCATGAAACATAGAAATGAGATGCGATATCGCGTTCTAAGAATCATATGAACTCTATTGCTACGATACGTAGACATCTGCAAACGCTATTTCCTAGCGAGGAAGTATCGCATTCACATTCATTTGAAGTGTGGACGACGAATACATAACACTTCGCAAATCATGTTATATTTTACCATGAAGTATAGAAATGAGATGCGATATCGCGTATTAGGACTCATATGAACTCTATTGCTACGATACGTAGACATCTGCAAACGCTATTTGCTAGCGAGGAAGTGTCGCATTCACATTCATTTGAAGTGTAGACGATGAATACATAACACTTCGCAAATCATATTGCATCTTACCATGAAACATAGAAATGAGATGCGATATCGCGTTTTAAGAAGCATTAGAACTCTATTGCTACGATACCTAGACATCTCCAGACGCTATTTCCTAGCAAGGAAGTGTCGCATTTACATTCATTTGAAGTGTAGACGAGGAATACATGACACTTCGCAAACCATATTATATCTTACCATGAAACATAGAAATGAGATATGATATCGCGTTTTAAGAAGCATTAGAAAGCTATTGCTACGATACGTAGACATCTGCAAACGCTATTTCCTAGCGAGGAAGTATCGCATTCACATTCATTTGAAGTGTAGACGAGGAATACATAACACTTCGCAAATCATGTTATATCTTAGCATGAAACATCAAAATGAGATGCGATATCGCGTTTTAAGAATCATATGAACTCTATTGCTACGATACGTAGTCATCTGCAAACGCTATTTCCTAGCGAGGAAGTGTCGCATTCACATTCCTTTGAAGCGTAGACGAGGAATACATGACACTTCGCAAATCATATTATATCTTACCATGAAACATAGAAATGAGAAACGATAACGCGTTTTAAGAATCATAAGAACTCTATTGCTACGATACGTAGACATCTGCAAACGCCATTTCCTTGCAAGGAAGTGTCGCATTTACATTCATTTGAATCGTAGACGAGGAATGCATAACACTTCGCAATGTATATTATATCTTATCATGAAACATAGATATGAGATGCAATATCTCGTTTTAAGAAGCATTTGAACTCTATTGCTTCGATACGAAGACATCTGCAATCGGTACTTCCTTGCAAGGAAGTGTCGCATTTACATTCATTTGAAGTGTAGACGAGGAATACATAACACTTCGCAAATAATTTTACATCTTACCATGAAACATAGAAATGAGATGCGATATCGCGTTCTAAGAAGCATTAGAACTCTATTGCTACGATACCTAGTCATCTGCAGACGCTATTTCCTAGCAAGGAAGTCTCGCATTTACATTCATTTGAAGTGTAGACGAGGAATACATGACACTTCGCAAATCATATTATATCTTACCATGAAACATAGAAATGAAATGCGATATCGCGTTTTACGAAGCATTAGAAAGCTATTGCTATGATACGTAGACATCTGCAAACGCTATTTCCTAGCGAGAAAGTGTCGCATTCACATTCATTTGAAGTGTAGACGATGAATACATAACACTTCGCAAATCATATTGCATCTTACCATGAAACATAGAAATGAGATGCGATATCGCGTTTTAAGAATCATAAGAACTCTATTGCTACGATACGTAGACACCTGCAAACGCTATTTCCTTGCAAAGAAGTGTCGCATTTACATTCATTTGAATCGTAGACGAGGAATGCATAACACTTCCCAATGTATATTATATCTTATCATGAAGCATAGATATGAGGTGCAATATCTCGTTTTAAGAAGCATTTGAACTCTATTGCTTCGATACGTAGACATCTGCAATCGGTACTTCCTTGCAAGGAAGTGTCGCATTTACATTCATTTGAAGTGTAGACGAGGAATACATAACACTTCGCAAATAATTTTACATCTTACCATGAAACATAGAAATGAGATGCGATATCGCGTTCTAAGAAGCATTAGAACTCTATTGCTACGATACCTAGACATCTGCAGACGCTATTTCCTAGCAAGGAAGTCTCGCATTTACATTCATTTGAAGTGTAGACGAGGAATACATGACACTCCGCAGATCATATTACATCTTACCATGAAACATAGTAATGAGATGCGATATCGCGTTTTAAGAAGCATTAGAACTCTATTGCTACGATACTTAGACACCTGCAGACGCTATTTCCAAGCAAGGAAGTGTCGCATTTACATTCATTTGAAGTGTAGACGAGGAATATATGACACTTCGCAAATCATATTATATCTTACCATGAAACATAGAAATGAGTTGCGATATCGCGTTTTAAGAAGCATTAGAAAGCTATTGCTACGATACGTAGACATCTGCAAACGCTATTTCCTAGCGAGGAAGTATCGCATTCACATTCATTTGAAGTGTAGACGAGGAATGCATAACACTTCGCAATGTATATTATATCTTATCATGAAACATAGATATGAGATGCAATATCTCGTTTTTAGAAGCATTTGAACTCTATTGTTTCGATACGTAGACATCTGCAATCGCTACTTCCTTGCAAGGAAGTGTCGCATTTACATTCATTTGAAGTGTAGACGAGGAATACATGACACTTCGCAAATCATATTATATCTTACCATGAAACATAGAAATGAGATGCGATATCGCGTTTTGAGAAGCATTAGGACTCTATTGCTACGATACCTAGACATCTGCAGACGCTATTTCCTAGCAAGGAAGTGTCGCATTTACATTCATTTGAAGTGTAGACGGGGAATACATGACACTTCGCAAATCATATTATATCTTACCATGAAACATAGGAATGAGATGCGATATCGCATTTTAGGAAGCATTAGAAAGCTATTGCTACGATACGTAGACATCTGCAAACGCTATTTAGTAGCGAGGAAGTATCGCATTCACATTCATTCGAAGTGTAGACGAGGAATACATAACACTTCGCAAATCATGTTATATCTTACCATGAAACATTGAAATGAGATGCGATATCGCGTTTTAAGAAGCATTAGAAAGCTATTGCTACGATACGTAGACATCTGCAAACGCTATTTCCTAGCGAGGAAGTATCGCATTCACATTCATTTCAAGTGTAGACGAGGAATACATAACACTTCGCAAATCATGTTATATCTTACCATGAAACATAGAAATGAGATGCGATATCGCGTTTTAAGAATCATAAGAACTCTATTGCTACGATACGTAGACATCTGCAAACGCTATTTCCTAGCGAGGAAGTATCGCATTCACATTCATTTGAAGTGTAGACGAGGAATACATAACACTTCGCAAATCATGTTATATCTTAGCATGAAACATCGAAATGAGATGCGATATCGCGTTTTAAGAATCATATGAACTCTATTGCTACGATACGTAGTCATCTGCAAACGCTATTTCCTAGCGAGGAAGTGTCGCATTCACATTCCTTTGAAGCGTAGACGAGGAATACATGACACTTCGCAAATCATATTATATCTTACCATGAAACATAGAAATGAGAAACGATAACGCGTTTTAAGAATCATAAGAACTCTATTGCTACGATACGTAGACATCTGCAAACGCCATCTCCTTGCAAGGAAGTGTCGCATTTACATTCATTTGAATCGTAGACGAGGAATGCATAACACTTCGCAATGTATATTATATCTTATCATGAAACATAGATATGAGATGCAATATCTCGTTTTAAGAAGCATTTGAACTCTATTGCTTCGATACGAAGACATCTGCAATCGGTACTTCCTTGCAAGGAAGTGTCGCATTTACATTCATTTGAAGTGTAGACGAGGAATACATAACACTTCGCAAATAATTTTACATCTTACCATGAAACATAGAAATGAGATGCGATATCGCGTTCTAAGAAGCATTAGAACTCTATTGCTACGATACCTAGTCATCTGCAGACGCTATTTCCTAGCAAGGAAGTCTCGCATTTACATTCATTTGAAGTGTAGACGAGGAATACATGACACTTCGCAAATCATATTATATCTTACCATGAAACATAGAAATGAGATGCGATATCGCGTTTTGAGAAGCATTAGGACTCTATTGCTACGATACCTAGACATCTGCAGACGCTATTTCCTAGCAAGGAAGTGTCGCATTTACATTCATTTGAAGTGTAGACGGGGAATACATGACACTTCGCAAATCATATTATATCTTACCATGAAACATAGGAATGAGATGCGATATCGCATTTTAAGAAGCATTAGAAAGCTATTGCTACGATACGTAGACATCTGCAAACGCTATTTAGTAGCGAGGAAGTATCGCATTCACATTCATTCGAAGTGTAGACGAGGAATACATAACACTTCGCAAATCATGTTATATCTTACCATGAAACATTGAAATGAGATGCGATATCGCGTTTTAAGAAGCATTCGAAAGCTATTGCTACGATACGTAGACATCTGCAAACGCTATTTCCTAGCGAGGAAGTATCGCATTCACATTCATTTCAAGTGTAGACGAGGAATACATAACACTTCGCAAATCATGTTATATCTTACCATGAAACATAGAAATGAGATGCGATATCACGTTTTAAGAATCATCTGAACTCTATTGCTACGATACGTAGACATCTGCAAACGCTATTTCCTAGCGAGGAAGTGTCGCATTCACATTCATTTGAAGTGTAGACGAGGAATACATAACACTTCGCAAATCATATTACATCTTACCATGAAACATAGAAATGAGATGCGATATCGCGTTTTAAGAAGCATTAGAACTCTATTGCTACGATACCTAGACATCTGCAGACGCTATTTCCTAGCAAGGAAGTGTCGCATTTACATTTATTTGAAGTGTAGACGAGGAATACATGACACTTCGCAAATCATATTATATCTTACCATGAAACATAGAAATGAGATGCGATATCGCGTTTTGAGAAGCATTAGGACTCTATTGCTACGATACCTAGACATCTGCAGACGCTATTTCCTAGCAAGGAAGTGTCGCATTTACATTCATTTGAAGTGTAGACGGGGAATACATGACACTTCGCAAATCATATTATATCTTACCATGAAACATAGGAATGAGATGCGATATCGCATTTTAAGAAGCATTAGAAAGCTATTGCTTCGATACGTAGACATCTGCAAACGCTATTTAGTAGCGAGGAAGTATCGCATTCACATTCATTCGAAGTGTAGACGTGGAATACATAACACTTCGCAAATCATGTTATATCTTACCATGAAACATTGAAATGAGATGCGATATCGCGTTTTAAGAAGCATTAGAAAGCTATTGGTACGATACGTAGACATCTGCAAACGCTATTTCCTAGCGAGGAAGTATCGCATTCACATTCATTTCAAGTGTAGACGAGGAATACATAACACTTCGCAAATCATGTTATATCTTACCATGAAACATAGAAATGAGATGCGATATCACGTTTTAACAATCATCTGAACTCTATTGCTACGATACGTAGACATCTGCAAACGCTATTTCCTAGCGAGGAAGTGTCGCATTCACAATCATTTGAAGTGTCGACGAGGAATACATGACACTTCGCAAATCATATTATATCTTACCATGAAACGTAGAAATGAGATGCGATATCGCGTTTTAAGGATCATAAGAACTCTATTGCTACGATACGTAGACATCTGCAAACGCTATTTCCTAGCGAGGAAGTATCGCATTCACATTCATTTCAAGTGTAGACGAGGAATACATAACACTTCGCAAATCATGTTATATCTTACCATGAAACATAGAAATGAGATGCGATATCACGTTTTAAGAATCATCTGAACTCTATTGCTACGATACGTAGACATCTGCAAACGCTATTTCCTAGCGAGGAAGTGTCGCATTCACATTCATTTGAAGTGTAGACGAGGAATACATGACACTTCGCAAATCATATTATATCTTACCATGAAACATAGGAATGAGATGCGATATCGCATTTTAAGAAGCATTAGAAAGCTATTGCTACGTTACGTAGACATCTGCAAACGCTATTTAGTAGCGAGGAAGTATCGCATTCACATTCATTTCAAGTGTAGACGAGGAATACATAACACTTCGCAAATCATGTTATATCTTACCATGAAACATAGAAATGAGATGCGATATCACGTTTTAAGTGTAACGTCAGGCGTACCACCTTCCACCCCCAGGAGGCCGTCTCCACCCACGTCATCTCCAGAGGAGCAATACGACAACTACTTCCTGGACTCACCCGCAATTACGCACCCATATTCCCTGTTCGCGTACATGCGGTCTTAGGTATAAGCACACGACACGTTCATGTACATACACACACCACAAACACATAGAATTAAGGAAATGTACATAATATAAGTGCGCTAGAATTAAGACACGTTCACGCTCGAGCGCGCGGCCGACGCGCGCGGCTCACCGCGTAACGCGGTCGTCCCCACCACGAGCGGCCTCCCCGCTCTTCCGCCACGCGCCGTCCCCACTCCGGGGCCCAGCGACTCGCGCGCCTCGCGACCCGAGGAGGTCGCGGACGCGCTGATCCGAAGTCAGTTCCTATCTCGCCTCCGAATCGAGCACTTGGCTCCCAAGCAACGAGCTCTCAGCTCTAATGCTTCTCTTTTTATCGCATCTCCCTTAGCGGAGTCCTTAACGTAAACTTAGTTCTATTTCAATCTCTTATTGTAACCTTATTCAATATCTTAGAATTAGTCGAAGTGTATTAGGGTAGTGAAATTATAGAATATACATTAGCTTTTACCAGATCCAACGCCTCTTTATTCAATATTCAATCATAATTCCTAATTCTAATTCGCTGGTACGCTCGCGAATATCTTACTAGTTCCGAATTCGTCTGCGATAGTCTTGAAGCTGGACGGTTAGAGCGAACCAACGCTTAGCTGCTCTTACTTCACTGCTACCGTAACCGAGTATCTTGCGCCCACGCGGATCCCTGCAAGCTAGAGCGAACCAACGCTTAGCCGAGCAGTACCCTGTCAAAGCGCAAATACTCTCGATGAACTCCGAGCCTCCGAGAAAGCGTACACGACGCGCGGGACGAAAAGAATATATTCGACATCTTATTCGCGAATACGTGGGAGGTACACCCGAGTACCCGTATCCGGATCACCATCGAGCAGCTTCCGTTCCCGTCAAGGAGGTTTTCGCCGCCGTACGTCCCGTACGAGCCCAGGACCGTCCAATTTCAGCGACGATACGCACCAGCCAGGATCAACCTGCGTGGCGCCTTGTTCCAATAACCGTTCCGCCGTTCCAGCCGTACGCCGCTGCGATCCCGGTCTCCGACCCACGACGTCCACGATACCTGGAACGGGAAAGCAAATAGAAATTCTATGCATCGAAAAGGTAAGTGCTGCATGTTTTATTCGGTAAATCGCGTCCTAACCGCCAACGAACCCAGCTCCGCGCAATTCGCGTTGATTTCGGGAACCGGCTTAGACTCGTTTAACGTATCGAGTGCATCGGCACTCCGGGACGTGACATTTTTGGTGACAGCGGTGGGATAGCCACGCGTTTTCTTCCGGAAATTCTGCCGTAAGGGATCGCGAAAAAGCCATGGCAACCAGGACGCCACCGACAAAGACACGCCAACAGGCACAAAAAGCAGCCGCGATGCAAGAAGCCGACCGCGACAAACGCATAAACAGAACGCTCGATTTTCAAGATACCGCTAGCGATCAAATTCCGGACAACGCGCGACCGAGCGGTTCCGCGAAAGCAAGTGATAACGCGGATCCCAATACCGTTGCGCTATTACAACAAATTGAAATTCTACGCCGCGAAATAGAGACGATTCGCCGAACGCCAGACTTAACACGCGAAAACACGGTGCCGCTAGATTTTCCGCACTTAGATCCGACTCCGACACAAAGCTCAGGTACTTTTCCTTACGCGCACTATTCACAGCACGACGAGCTTTCCCTTAAACAGGCACTCGAAGCCATACCTGCATTCGACGGGCAGAATATCCCGGTTTTGCAATTCACTCGGGCATGCAAAAGAGCTTACGAGTTAATCCCTAACGGCTGCGAACGCACTTTTACACGTTTGCTTAAAGGCAAACTCAAAGGACGCGCTTATGCCGCTTTAGAGGACGAACCATGTACAACGATCCTTCAATTAACCGACATCCTTCGTAGTTCGTTCGCGCCCGTTAAATCCGCCGAACATTATAAGGGCGAACTCACAAATATATATATGCGCGCCGGTGAACATATTCTCGACTACATTGGCCGCGTTAAAGACCTACGAAACGCCATAATAGATTGCGACCGCCTCACTCAGCGAGACCCTCAAGAGTCTCTTGAAGCGGTAAACAAACTAACATCGCAGTGTTTCAGAGACGGGCTTATCCCCGAAATTAGGATGCAAATGCCAACAGACTCGTTCCATACGTTACAACAAATTTTCACCCGAGCACGGGAATTATTTCAAATATACGAACGCGACTGTAATCGGTTAGGGAAAACACGGTCACGAGCAGATTCACGCGAAAAACGTACGGAAATAGTTTGTAACAAATGCAACAATTATGGCCATTACGCGACTGAATGCCGCTTTAAAGCGAATCCGCCGTACCTTTCGCAAGAACGTCGGGACGCTTACCTGCGACCCAGGGACGCGCCCCCTCCCGCACAGCGCGCCGCGTTCGAACAGCCGCGGCAAATTTTTTCCAGAGACGCTAGTAAATTCTGCAGATACTGCAAAAGCCCTGGGCACGATATCGACGAGTGCCGGAAGCGGCAGTATAATAATAATTTAGCTAGAAACTCGGGAAACGACCACGGCCTCCGCACCAGCCGCGAGACAGGTCGCGAGGCCGCACCAAGAGTCCGCCCTCTCGCAGCAAACGATACGAACGCCGATTCAACCGAGATGCCGCAGTAAACATCACCGGCAAAACGAGTACGCCGAACGTTATTTTGCAAACAGAACTTCTAGTCGCGCCGACGCGATTCATGATCGATACCGGGGCGGAAGTCAATATCATTAAACGTTCAGCGTTAAAATCGTCCGCGCGCATAGATACTACGGAAATAGTCGTAATAACGGGTGTTACCGACGGCAGAACCGTTACCCTAGGGACGGTAAACTTAGTTATTTTCGACCGCGTCGTCCCTTTCAACGTGGTGAGGGACGACTTTCCACTCAAAACCGCGGGAATCCTTGGCTCGGGATTTTGCGCGGACGCGGAGATTTCGTTTTTAAAGAAATATATTCGATGGAACGGTCAGACGATTCCCTTCGAGAACGAAATAAAACCAATCGACGAACCGTCGCCGCATCCGAAACCTACTCCTCCGCTATCGCTACAAAATAAACAAACTCCGAGTACGCCGCATCGAAATCCTATCTCCGGCCCGCCGCCGCCGCAGCCTCCGCGTGAAGCACAGTCTCCTTCGAAACGCGATAAGCCTGCGAAACGTAATTCAAAGATAAAGAATAAAGTCTCTTCTCCGAAGTGCGGAGATCGAATAGCAATTCCTCCGCGCTCAAATATCGGGATTAAGGTCCGCGTAATTAACTCGAACCTCCCGGAAGGAATAATTCCGCGTATAGATTTGGCGCCGGGGATATTCTTCGGAAACGCATTGGTAAGGGTAATACAGGGTAAAGCCGTCACCAGAATAATTAATTCTTCGGACCGCGCGGTGGAAATCACCTTACCCAACGTAAACCTCGAGCCAATTCAAACCATGACTCCCCTCCACGAGGAAGAGAGTCCTTTACTATTTCCAATTTTTATTAAATCTGCTATTTCCAATTCTAAATCCACTGTATCCGCCGTACCGATCGGCTCATCCCGCATAAGGGAAAATTCTAATTCTAATTCAATTTCTAATTCGACATCCTACTCGACGAACGAAGCTCCTCCTTCGCGTTACAACGTAGCTAGCGTACAACAATTATCCTACGCGCAAGCAGTCGGTAACAATGTAAAGCGGGATTCGAAGCCGAAAACGCCGCTACCGCCGAAATCCGCTGAATCCTCGGAATCGCGTCTAGAACGCATACTGAAGCTCCTCCGTCTCGATCACCTCAATCCTGAGGAAAAGGACCATGTAATCCGTCTCATCTACAGCGCGCAGGATCGCTTTCATATCGAAGGCGACAAATTAGGTTATACGTCGGCCGCTACGCATAAAATTCCGACGATCGACGATCGCCCCGTAAATGTAAAGCAGTATCGCTTTCCGCCAGCCCACAAGGAGGAGATTCGGCGACAAGTCGAGAAGTTATTACAAAAGGATGTCATCTCTCCTTCAAAATCGCCATTCAATTCACCACTGTGGGTTGTACCCAAGAAACCAGATTCCTTGGGCAACAAACAGTGGCGCGTCGTGATAGACTATCGCGCGCTTAATGAGAAGTCCGTAGCCGACGCGTATCCCCTCCCTTGCATCACCGAGATCTTGGACCAGCTCGGGAGCGCAAAGTATTTTAGCACCTTCGACCTCGCGAGCGGGTTCCACCAAATTCCTATGGAACCCGCCGATATTCCGAAAACCGCATTTTCCACGCCGCACGGGCACTACGAGTTTAAAAGGATGCCTTTCGGCCTGAAAAATGCGCCCGCAACTTTCCAAAGACTCATGGACAACGTCCTGTCCGGTCTTCAAGGCAACGAAATTTTTGTTTATCTAGATGATATTGTCATATACGCCAGCTCTCTTCAGGAGCACAAAAATAAGTTCGAAAAATTAATGCAAAGGCTGAAAGAAGCTAATCTTGTTTTGCAACCGGACAAATGCGAGTTCCTGAGGAGAGAGGTTAGTTATCTAGGACATATCATCAGCGAACACGGGGTAAAACCGGACCCCAATAAGATAAGTGCCGTGAAAAATTTCCCACGACCCCGAAACGCGAAGCAAATCAAACAATTTCTCGGGCTCGCGGGGTATTATAGGAGATTTATAGCGAACTTTTCACAAATCGCCAAACCGTTGACGAATCTACTCAAAAAAGACGCGCCTTTTACGTGGCGCAACGAACAAGAAAATTCTTTTGTAAGACTTCGGGACTGCCTATGCGAGGCGCCCATATTACAATATCCAAATTTCAAGAAACCGTTTGTAATAACCACCGATGCGTCCGCCGAAGCGATCGGCGCTATTTTAAGTCAGGGTCCGATAGGCCGCGATTTGCCAATCGCGTATACGTCGCGATTACTGAACACCGCGGAAAGGAATTATTCCACTATCGAGAAGGAGTGTCTGGCGATTGTCTACGCTGTCCACTATTTTCGACCGTATATATACGGTAATCAATTTAAACTTGTTACCGATCATCGGCCGTTAGTGTGGATGAACTCGGTCAAAGACCCATCCAGTAGACTCGTGCGTTGGAGGCTCAAACTTGCAGAGTTTGACTACGAAATGGTTTACAAAAGCGGAAAGACAAACGTAAATGCAGACGCATTGTCGCGAAATCCTGTCCAAATTTTCCCGCTTTCCCATAGTCACGACTCCGAGGACGACATCTTTGACGTCTCCCCGGAACTCCGCAAAAAATACTCCACTCCAGCGCCACCTCCTACACCGGTAACATCGGGAACCGATTTACCGACGCCAGATATTCCTTCCTCTACCGACGCATCACCATCTCCGCACCCTGCTTCCGATAATCCAGAATTCTATATTCCTCTTCCAAACGAGCACGTCAGATACGAGCCGTTATTTAAATTTAGCCGCGACTCCATTTCAACAAGACGAGACAACTTGGTTGTTTTCGTCACACGGTCAGGGCACCCATACGACACGGGCGCCAAAGACCTCGAGAGAGCCGGCAAATTCATCCCACACAGAGATCTCACCCTCTCAAAAGCAAGGGTTATCAAAATCGAACAAGATCATCAAATCCAACTTCCAATTATCGATCACCCCAGCAGAACGGTCGATTTCCAAACAGCCATAGAAACCTTCCGATCCTTATACGACGTGGTGAATGAATTACAATTATCATCATTCAGCATCGCACAAACTTCCATCGATTCCATTTCCTGGTCCAGAATACAAAAAATCCTACAAGATCTATTTTACGAGACAAATACCTGTATCACAGTCTGCCAGGGCTTAATTCGAACCCCTTCGATCGAAGACAGATTGAAGATAATTAAAGAAAACCACGACTCACCCGTGGGAGGCCACAAGGGCGTCAATAAAACTTACTCCCGTATTAGGCAACAATATTTTTGGCCTAATATGAAGACACAAATTCAAGAATATATCGGCAAGTGTAAGAGTTGCCAAACTGAAAAATTAGTTAGAATCAAAACCAGGCAACCGCTTACCTTGACAGACACCCCTGGCAGGGCCTTTGATAAGATCTCTATGGATGTTATGGGTCCTCTCCCTGAAACACCTGATGGTTTTACTAATATACTGACCATTCAGGATCTCCTCACGAAATATTCCATAGCTATCCCTCTAAAAACAACTACCGCAGTCGACATTGCCGATGCATTGATCAGAGAATTCATTTGCAAGTTCGGATGCCCGAAGGGTATACTTACAGATCAGGGTTCAAATTTCATAAACAGTCTGATCAAAGCAATAGCAATTAAGTTTCGCATCAAACAGTACAAATCCACTGCATTTCATCCTCAAACGAACGGGTCTGTTGAGAGATCCCACCATGTCTTGGCCGAGTATTTGAAGCACTATATCGAGGCGAGTAACAACTGGGAAAAGTGGTTACCGTATGCAATGTTCTCGTATAATACTAGTGTACACGAGGGAACGCTGTATACACCGCACGAACTAGTGTTTGGAAGAATAGCAAGGACACCGTCAGCCACTCCTTTTCAGGATAATTCCGAAAACGAGACATATAGCGATTACCTTATCGAGCTCCACGAGAGAATTTCAAAATCACAGGAAATAGCGAAAACCAATTTAGATAACGCGAAACAAAAATCCAAATTCTATTACGATCGAAATCTTAACGTTCAAAATTTCGAGGTTGGTCAATGGGTTTATCTCTTAAAAGAACCCCATAAACATAAGTTTCAAGCACAGTATTCGGGACCATACAGAATTCTCGAAGTTTTGAACAAAAACAACGTCAAACTCAATGTAAAAGGCCGACATAAGATTGTGCATACTAATAAAATTAAGCTGTGTAAAAGAATGCATAGTATGTATAGCGCAAGAATGGGCGAAATGAAAGTGACACAATTCGAACTGAGTGATAGTGAAACCAGTGAACTTCAAACGAACGCTAATCGCGAAAGTGACTCTAGTTCCTCCAGTACGAACAATGCTCATCAACGCCGTCCAGTACTCAAACGACCTCGCCAGGACGAGCCAGGCGAGAAATTCCAACCCTCCGAGTTCCGAAGGACAGACAAGAGATCTCGGCATGGCCGAGATTCTTTTTCCAAGGGGGGTGGTGTAACGTCAGGCGTACCACCTTCCACCCCCAGGAGGCCGTCTCCACCCACGTCATCTCCAGAGGAGCAATACGACAACTACTTCCTGGACTCACCCGCAATTACGCACCCATATTCCCTGTTCGCGTACATGCGGTCTTAGGTATAAGCACACGACACGTTCATGTACATACACACACCACAAACACATAGAATTAAGGAAATGTACATAATATAAGTGCGCTAGAATTAAGACACGTTCACGCTCGAGCGCGCGGCCGACGCGCGCGGCTCACCGCGTAACGCGGTCGTCCCCACCACGAGCGGCCTCCCCGCTCTTCCGCCACGCGCCGTCCCCACTCCGGGGCCCAGCGACTCGCGCGCCTCGCGACCCGAGGAGGTCGCGGACGCGCTGATCCGAAGTCAGTTCCTATCTCGCCTCCGAATCGAGCACTTGGCTCCCAAGCAACGAGCTCTCAGCTCTAATGCTTCTCTTTTTATCGCATCTCCCTTAGCGGAGTCCTTAACGTAAACTTAGTTCTATTTCAATCTCTTATTGTAACCTTATTCAATATCTTAGAATTAGTCGAAGTGTATTAGGGTAGTGAAATTATAGAATATACATTAGCTTTTACCAGATCCAACGCCTCTTTATTCAATATTCAATCATAATTCCTAATTCTAATTCGCTGGTACGCTCGCGAATATCTTACTAGTTCCGAATTCGTCTGCGATAGTCTTGAAGCTGGACGGTTAGAGCGAACCAACGCTTAGCTGCTCTTACTTCACTGCTACCGTAACCGAGTATCTTGCGCCCACGCGGATCCCTGCAAGCTAGAGCGAACCAACGCTTAGCCGAGCAGTACCCTGTCAAAGCGCAAATACTCTCGATGAACTCCGAGCCTCCGAGAAAGCGTACACGACGCGCGGGACGAAAAGAATATATTCGACATCTTATTCGCGAATACGTGGGAGGTACACCCGAGTACCCGTATCCGGATCACCATCGAGCAGCTTCCGTTCCCGTCAAGGAGGTTTTCGCCGCCGTACGTCCCGTACGAGCCCAGGACCGTCCAATTTCAGCGACGATACGCACCAGCCAGGATCAACCTGCGTGGCGCCTTGTTCCAATAACCGTTCCGCCGTTCCAGCCGTACGCCGCTGCGATCCCGGTCTCCGACCCACGACGTCCACGATACCTGGAACGGGAAAGCAAATAGAAATTCTATGCATCGAAAAGGTAAGTGCTGCATGTTTTATTCGGTAAATCGCGTCCTAACCGCCAACGAACCCAGCTCCGCGCAATTCGCGTTGATTTCGGGAACCGGCTTAGACTCGTTTAACGTATCGAGTGCATCGGCACTCCGGGACGTGACATTAAGAATCATCTGAACTCTATTGCTACGATACGTAGACATCTGCAAACGCTATTTCCTAGCGAGGAAGTGTCGCATTCACATTCATTTGAAGTGTAGACGAGGAATACATGACACTTCGCAAATCATATTATATCTTACCATGAAACATAGGAATGAGATGCGATATCGCATTTTAAGAAGCATTAGAAAGCTATTGCTACGTTACGTAGACATCTGCAAACGCTATTTAGTAGCGAGGAAGTATCGCATTCACATTCATTTCAAGTGTAGACGAGGAATACATAACACTTCGCAAATCATGTTATATCTTACCATGAAACATAGAAATGAGATGCGATATCACGTTTTAAGAATCATCTGAACTCTATTGCTTCGATACGTAGACATCTGCAATCGATACTTCCTTGCAAGGAAGTGTCGCATTTACATTCATTTGAAGTGTAGACGAGGAATACATAACACTTCGCAAATCATATTACATCTTACCATGAAACATAGAAATGAGATGCGATATCGCGTTTTAAGAATCATAAGAACTCTATTGCTACGATACGTAGACATCTGCAAACGCTATTTCCTTGCAAAGAAGTATCGCATTTACATTCATTTGAATCGTAGACGAGGAATGCATAACACTTCCCAATGTATATTATATCTTATCATGAAACATAGATATGAGATGCAATATCTCGTTTTAAGAAGCATTTGAACTCTATTGCTTCGATACGAAGACATCTGCAATCGGTACTTCCTTGCAAGGAAGTGTCGCATTTACATTCATTTGAAGTGTAGACGAGGAATACATAACACTTCGCAAATAATTTTACATCTTACCATGAAACATAGAAATGAGATGCGATATCGCGTTCTAAGAAGCATTAGAACTCTATTGCTACGATACCTAGTCATCTGCAGACGCTATTTCCTAGCAAGGAAGTCTCGCATTTACATTCATTTGAAGTGTAGACGAGGAATACATGACACTTCGCAAATCATATTATATCTTACCATGAAACATAGAAATGAAATGCGATATCGCGTTTTAAGAATCATATGAACTCTATTGCTACGATACGTAGTCATCTGCAAACGCTATTTCCTAGCGAGGAAGTGTCGCATTCACATTCCTTTGAAGCGTAGACGAGGAATACATGACACTTCGCAAATCATATTATATCTTACCATGAAACATAGAAATGAGAAACGATAACGCGTTTTAAGAATCATAAGAACTCTATTGCTACGATACGTAGACATCTGCAAACGCCATTTCCTTGCAAGGAAGTGTCGCATTTACATTCATTTGAATCGTAGACGAGGAATGCATAACACTTCGCAATGTATATTATATCTTATCATGAAACATAGATATGAGATGCAATATCTCGTTTTAAGAAGCATTTGAACTCTATTGCTTCGATACGAAGACATCTGCAATCGGTACTTCCTTGCAAGGAAGTGTCGCATTTACATTCATTTGAAGTGTAGACGAGGAATACATAACACTTCGCAAATAATTTTACATCTTACCATGAAACATAGAAATGAGATGCGATATCGCGTTCTAAGAAGCATTAGAACTCTATTGCTACGATACCTAGTCATCTGCAGACGCTATTTCCTAGCAAGGAAGTCTCGCATTTACATTCATTTGAAGTGTAGACGAGGAATACATGACACTTCGCAAATCATATTATATCTTACCATGAAACATAGAAATGAAATGCGATATCGCGTTTTACGAAGCATTAGAAAGCTATTGCTATGATACGTAGACATCTGCAAACGCTATTTCCTAGCGAGAAAGTGTCGCATTCACATTCATTTGAAGTGTAGACGATGAATACATAACACTTCGCAAATCATATTGCATCTTACCATGAAACATAGAAATGAGATGCGATATCGCGTTTTAAGAATCATAAGAACTCTATTGCTACGATACGTAGACACCTGCAAACGCTATTTCCTTGCAAAGAAGTGTCGCATTTACATTCATTTGAATCGTAGACGAGGAATGCATAACACTTCCCAATGTATATTATATCTTATCATGAAGCATAGATATGAGATGCAATATCTCGTTTTAAGAAGCATTTGAACTCTATTGCTTCGATACGTAGACATCTGCAATCGGTACTTCCTTGCAAGGAAGTGTCGCATTTACATTCATTTGAAGTGTAGACGAGGAATACATAACACTTCGCAAATAATTTTACATCTTACCATGAAACATAGAAATGAGATAAGATATCGCGTTCTAAGAAGCATTAGAACTCTATTGCTACGATACCTAGACATCTGCAGACGCTATTTCCTAGCAAGGAAGTCTCGCATTTACATTCATTTGAAGTGTAGACGAGGAATACATGACACTCCGCAGATCATATTACATCTTACCATGAAACATAGTAATGAGATGCGATATCGCGTTTTAAGAAGCATTAGAACTCTATTGCTACGATACTTAGACACCTGCAGACGCTATTTCCAAGCAAGGAAGTGTCGCATTTACATTCATTTGAAGTGTAGACGAGGAATATATGACACTTCGCAAATCATATTATATCTTACCATGAAACATAGAAATGAGTTGCGATATCGCGTTTTAAGAAGCATTAGAAAGCTATTGCTACGATACGTAGACATCTGCAAACGCTATTTCCTAGCGAGGAAGTATCGCATTCACATTCATTTGAAGTGTAGACGAGGAATGCATAACACTTCGCAATGTATATTATATCTTATCATGAAACATAGATATGAGATGCAATATCTCGTTTTTAGAAGCATTTGAACTCTATTGTTTCGATACGTAGACATCTGCAATCGCTACTTCCTTGCAAGGAAGTGTCGCATTTACATTCATTTGAAGTGTAGACGAGGAATACATGACACTTCGCAAATCATATTATATCTTACCATGAAACATAGAAATGAGATGCGATATCGCGTTTTGAGAAGCATTAGGACTCTATTGCTACGATACCTAGACATCTGCAGACGCTATTTCCTAGCAAGGAAGTGTCGCATTTACATTCATTTGAAGTGTAGACGGGGAATACATGACACTTCGCAAATCATATTATATCTTACCATGAAACATAGGAATGAGATGCGATATCGCATTTTAGGAAGCATTAGAAAGCTATTGCTACGATACGTAGACATCTGCAAACGCTATTTAGTAGCGAGGAAGTATCGCATTCACATTCATTCGAAGTGTAGACGAGGAATACATAACACTTCGCAAATCATGTTATATCTTACCATGAAACATTGAAATGAGATGCGATATCGCGTTTTAAGAAGCATTAGAAAGCTATTGCTACGATACGTAGACATCTGCAAACGCTATTTCCTAGCGAGGAAGTATCGCATTCACATTCATTTCAAGTGTAGACGAGGAATACATAACACTTCGCAAATCATGTTATATCTTACCATGAAACATAGAAATGAGATGCGATATCGCGTTTTAAGAATCATAAGAACTCTATTGCTACGATACGTAGACATCTGCAAACGCTATTTCCTAGCGAGGAAGTATCGCATTCACATTCATTTGAAGTGTAGACGAGGAATACATAACACTTCGCAAATCATGTTATATCTTAGCATGAAACATCGAAATGAGATGCGATATCGCGTTTTAAGAATCATATGAACTCTATTGCTACGATACGTAGTCATCTGCAAACGCTATTTCCTAGCGAGGAAGTGTCGCATTCACATTCCTTTGAAGCGTAGACGAGGAATACATGACACTTCGCAAATCATATTATATCTTACCATGAAACATAGGAATGAGATGCGATATCGCATTTTAAGAAGCATTAGAAAGCTATTGCTACGTTACGTAGACATCTGCAAACGCTATTTAGTAGCGAGGAAGTATCGCATTCACATTCATTTCAAGTGTAGACGAGGAATACATAACACTTCGCAAATCATGTTATATCTTACCATGAAACATAGAAATGAGATGCGATATCACGTTTTAAGAATCATCTGAACTCTATTGCTTCGATACGTAGACATCTGCAATCGATACTTCCTTGCAAGGAAGTGTCGCATTTACATTCATTTGAAGTGTAGACGAGGAATACATAACACTTCGCAAATCATATTACATCTTACCATGAAACATAGAAATGAGATGCGATATCGCGTTTTAAGAATCATAAGAACTCTATTGCTACGATACGTAGACATCTGCAAACGCTATTTCCTTGCAAAGAAGTATCGCATTTACATTCATTTGAATCGTAGACGAGGAATGCATAACACTTCCCAATGTATATTATATCTTATCATGAAGCATAGATATGAGATGCAATATCTCGTTTTAAGAAGCATTTGAACTCTATTGCTTCGATACGTAGACATCTGCAATCGGTACTTCCTTGCAAGGAAGTGTCGCATTTACATTCATTTGAAGTGTAGACGAGGAATACATAACACTTCGCAAATAATTTTACATCTTACCATGAAACATAGAAATGAGATGCGATATCGCGTTCTAAGAAGCATTAGAACTCTATTGCTACGATACCTAGACATCTGCAGACGCTATTTCCTAGCAAGGAAGTCTCGCATTTACATTCATTTGAAGTGTAGACGAGGAATACATGACACTTCGCAAATCATATTATATCTTACCGTGAAACATAGAAATGAGATGCGATATCGCGTTTTAAGAATCATAAGAATTCTATTGCTACGATACGTAGACATCTGCAAACGCTATTTCCTTGCAAGGAAGTGTCGCATTTACATTCATTTGAATCGTAGACGAGGAATGCATAACACTTCGCAATGTATATTATATCTTATCATGAAACATAGATATGAGATGCAATATCTCGTATTAAGAAGCATTTGAACTCTATTGCTTCGATACGTAGACATCTGCAATCTCTACTTCCTTGCAAGGAAATGTCGCATTTACATTCATTTGAAGTGTAGACGAGGAATACATGACACTTCGCAAATCATATTACATCTTACCATGAAACATAGTAATGAGATGCGATATCGCGTTTTAAGAAGCATTAGAACTCTATTGCTACGATACTTAGACACCTGCAGACGCTATTTCCAAGCAAGGAAGTGTCGCATTTACATTCATTTGAAGTGTAGACGAGGAATACATGACACTTCGCAAATCATATTATATCTTACCATGAAACATAGAAATGAGTTGCGATATCGCGTTTTAAGAAGCATTAGAAAGCTATTGCTACGATACGTAGACATCTGCAAACGCTATTTCCTAGCGAGGAAGTATCGCATTCACATTCATTTGAAGTGTAGACGAGGAATGCATAACACTTCGCAATGTATATTATATCTTATCATGAAACATAGATATGAGATGCAATATCTCGTTCTTAGAAGCATTTGAACTCTATTGCTTCGATACGTAGACATCTGCAATCGCTACTTCCTTGCAAGGAAGTGTCGCATTTACATTCATTTGAAGTGTAGACGAGGAATACATAACACTTCGCAAATCATATTACATCTTACCATGAAACATAGAAATGAGATGCGATATCGCGTTTTAAGAAGCATTAGAACTCTATTGCTACGATACCTAGACATCTGCAGACGCTATTTCCTAGCAAGGAAGTGTCGCATTTACATTTATTTGAAGTGTAGACGAGGAATACATGACACTTCGCAAATCATATTATATCTTACCATGAAACATAGAAATGAGATGCGATATCGCGTTTTGAGAAGCATTAGGACTCTATTGCTACGATACCTAGACATCTGCAGACGCTATTTCCTAGCAAGGAAGTGTCGCATTTACATTCATTTGAAGTGTAGACGGGGAATACATGACACTTCGCAAATCATATTATATCTTACCATGAAACATAGGAATGAGATGCGATATCGCATTTTAAGAAGCATTAGAAAGCTATTGCTACGATACGTAGACATCTGCAAACGCTATTTAGTAGCGAGGAAGTATCGCATTCACATTCATTCGAAGTGTAGACGAGGAATACATAACACTTCGCAAATCATGTTATATCTTACCATGAAACATTGAAATGAGATGCGATATCGCGTTTTAAGAAGCATTCGAAAGCTATTGCTACGATACGTAGACATCTGCAAACGCTATTTCCTAGCGAGGAAGTATCGCATTCACATTCATTTCAAGTGTAGACGAGGAATACATAACACTTCGCAAATCATGTTATATCTTACCATGAAACATAGAAATGAGATGCGATATCACGTTTTAAGAATCATCTGAACTCTATTGCTACGATACGTAGACATCTGCAAACGCTATTTCCTAGCGAGGAAGTGTCGCATTCACATTCATTTGAAGTGTAGACGAGGAATACATAACACTTCGCAAATCATATTACATCTTACCATGAAACATAGAAATGAGATGCGATATCGCGTTTTAAGAAGCATTAGAACTCTATTGCTACGATACCTAGACATCTGCAGACGCTATTTCCTAGCAAGGAAGTGTCGCATTTACATTTATTTGAAGTGTAGACGAGGAATACATGACACTTCGCAAATCATATTATATCTTACCATGAAACATAGAAATGAGATGCGATATCGCGTTTTGAGAAGCATTAGGACTCTATTGCTACGATACCTAGACATCTGCAGACGCTATTTCCTAGCAAGGAAGTGTCGCATTTACATTCATTTGAAGTGTAGACGGGGAATACATGACACTTCGCAAATCATATTATATCTTACCATGAAACATAGGAATGAGATGCGATATCGCATTTTAAGAAGCATTAGAAAGCTATTGCTTCGATACGTAGACATCTGCAAACGCTATTTAGTAGCGAGGAAGTATCGCATTCACATTCATTCGAAGTGTAGACGTGGAATACATAACACTTCGCAAATCATGTTATATCTTACCATGAAACATTGAAATGAGATGCGATATCGCGTTTTAAGAAGCATTAGAAAGCTATTGGTACGATACGTAGACATCTGCAAACGCTATTTCCTAGCGAGGAAGTATCGCATTCACATTCATTTCAAGTGTAGACGAGGAATACATAACACTTCGCAAATCATGTTATATCTTACCATGAAACATAGAAATGAGATGCGATATCACGTTTTAAGAATCATCTGAACTCTATTGCTACGATACGTAGACATCTGCAAACGCTATTTCCTAGCGAGGAAGTGTCGCATTCACAATCATTTGAAGTGTCGACGAGGAATACATGACACTTCGCAAATCATATTATATCTTACCATGAAACGTAGAAATGAGATGCGATATCGCGTTTTAAGGATCATAAGAACTCTATTGCTACGATACGTAGACATCTGCAAACGCTATTTCCTAGCGAGGAAGTATCGCATTCACATTCATTTCAAGCGTAGACGAGGAATACATAACACTTCGCAAATCATGTTATATCTTACCATGAAACATAGAAATGAGATGCGATATCACGTTTTAAGAATCATCTGAACTCTATTGCTACGATACGTAGACATCTGCAAACGCTATTTCCTAGCGAGGAAGTGTCGCATTCACATTCATTTGAAGTGTAGACGAGGAATACATGACACTTCGCAAATCATATTATATCTTACTATGAAACATAGGAATGAGATGCGATATCGCATTTTAAGAAGCATTAGAAAGCTATTGCTACGTTACGTAGACATCTGCAAACGCTATTTAGTAGCGAGGAAGTATCGCATTCACATTCATTTCAAGTGTAGACGAGGAATACATAACACTTCGCAAATCATGTTATATCTTACCATGAAACATAGAAATGAGATGCGATATCACGTTTTAAGAATCATCTGAACTCTATTGCTACGATACGTAGACATCTGCAAACGCTATTTCCTAGCGAGGAAGTGTCGCATTCACAATCATTTGAAGTGTCGACGAAGAATACATGACACTTCGCAAATCATATTATATCTTACCATGAAACGTAGAAATGAGATGCGATATCGCGTTTTAAGGATCATAAGAACTCTATTGCTACGATACGTAGACATCTGCAAACGCTATTTCCTTGCGAGGAAGTGTCGCATTTACATTCATTTGAAGTGTAGACGAGGAATACCTGACACTTCGCAAATCATATTATATCTTACCATGAAACATAGAAATGAGATGCGATATCGCGTTTTAAGAATCATATGAACTCTATTGCTACTATACGTAGACATCTGCAAACGCTATTTCCTAGCGAGGAAGTGTCGCATTCACATTCATTTGAAGTGTAGACGAGGAATACATAACACTTCGCAAATCATATTACATCTTACCATGAAACATAGAAATGAGATGCGATATCTCGTTTTAAGAAGCATTAGAACTCTATTGCTACGATACCTAGACATCTGCAGACGCTATTTCCTAGCAAGGAAGTGTCGCATTTACATTCATTTGAAGTGTAGACGAGGAATACATGACACTTCGCAAATCATATTATATCTTACCATGAAACATAGAAATGAGATGCGATATCGCGTTTTAAGAATCATATGTACTCTATTGCTACGATACGTAGACATCTGCAAACGCTATTTCCTAGCGAGGAAGTGTCGCATTCACATTCATTTGAAGTGTAGACTAGGAATACGTAACACTTCGCAAATCATATTACATCTTACCATGAAACATAGAAGTGAGATGCGATATCGCGTTTTAAGAAGCATTAGAACTCTATTGCTACGATAGGTAAACATCTGCAAACGCTATTTCCTTGCATGGAAGTGTTGCATTTACATTAATTTGAAGTGTAGACGAGGAATACATGACACTTCGCAAGTCATATTATAGCTTACCATGAAACATAGAAATGAGATGCGATAACGCATTTTAAGAAGCATTAGAAATCCATTGCTACGATACGTAGACATCTGCAAACGCTATTTCCTTGCAAGGAAGTGTCGCATTTACATTCATTTGAAGTGTAGACGAGGAATACATGACACTTCGCAAATCATATTATATCTTACCATGAAACATAGAAATGAGATGCGATATCGCGTTTTAAGAATCATATGAACTCTATTGCTACGATACGTAGACATCTGCAAACGCTATTTCCTTGCAAGGAAGTGTCGCATTTACATTCATTTGAATCGTAGACGAGGAATGCATAACACTTCGCAATGTATATTATATCTTATCATGAAACATAGATATGAGATGCAATATCTCGTTTTAAGAAGCATTTGAACTCTATTTCTTCGATACGTAGACATCTGCAATCGCTACTTCCTTGCAAGGAAGTGTCGCATTTACATTCATTTGAAGTGTAGACGAGGAATACATAACACTTCGCAAATCATATTACATCTTACCATGAAACATGGAAATGAGACGCGATATCGCGTTTTAAGAAGCATTAGAACTCTATTGCTACGATACCTAGACATCTGCAGACGCTATTTCCTAGCAAGGAATTGTCGCATTTACATTCATTTGAAGTGTAGACGAGGAATACATGACACTTCGCAAATCATATTATATCTTACCATGAAACATAGAAATGAGATATGATATCGCGTTTTAAGAAGCATTAGAAAGCTATTGCTACGATACGTAGACATCTGCAATCGCTATTTCCTAGCGAGGAAGTATCGCATTCACATTCATTTGAAGTGTAGACGAGGAATACATAACACTTCGCAAATCATGTTATATCTTACCATGAAAGATAGAAATGAGATGCGATATCGCGTTTTTAGAATCATATGAACTCTATTGCTACGATACGTAGACATCTGCAAACGCTATTTCCTAGCGAGGAGGTATCGCATTCACATTCATTTGAAGTGTAGACGAGGAATACATAACACTTCGCAAATCATGTTATATCTTAGCATGAAACATAGAAATGAGATGCGATATCGCGTTTTAAGAAGCATTAGAACCCTACTGCTACGATACCTAGACATCTGCAGACGCTATTTCCTAGCAAGGAAGTGTCGCATTTACATTCATTTGAAGTGTAGACGAGGAATACATGACACTTCGCAAATCATATTATATCTTACCATGAAACATAGAAATGAGATGCGATATCGCGTTTTAAGAATCATATGAACTCTATTGCTACGATACGTAGACATCTGCAAACGCTATTTCCTAGCGAGGAAGTGTCGCATTCACATTCATTTGAAGTGTAGACGATGAATACATAACACTTCGCAAATCATATTACATCTTACCATGAAACATAGAAATGAGATGCGATATCGCGTTTTAAGAAGCATTAGAACTCTATTGCTACGATACCGAGACATCTGCAGACGCTATTTCCTAGCAAGGAAGTGTCGCATTTACATTCATTTGAAGTGTAGACGAGGAATACATGACACTTCGCAAATCATATTATATCTTACCATGAAACATAGAAATGAGAAGCGATATCGCGTTTTAAGAATCATAAGAACTCTATTGCTACGATACGTAGACATCTGCAAACGCCATTTCCTTGCAAGGAACTGTCGCATTTACATTCATTTGAATCGTAGACGAGGAATGCATAACACTTCGCAATGTATATTATATCTTATCATGAAACATAGATATGAGATGCAATATCTCGTTTTAAGAAGCATTTGAACTCTATTGCTTCGATACGTAGACATCTGCAATCGGTACTTCCTTGCAAGGAAGTGTCGCATTTACATTCATTTGAAGTGTAGACGAGGAATACATAACACTTCGCAAATAATTTTACATCTTACCATGAAACATAGGAATGAGATGCGATATCGCGTTCTAAGAAGCATTAGAACTCTATTGCTACGATACCTAGACATCTGCAGACGCTATTTCCTAGCAAGGAAGTCTCGCATTTACATTCATTTGAAGTGTAGACGAGGAATACATGACACTTCGCAAATCATATTATATCTTACCATGAAACATAGAAATGAAATGCGATATCGCGTTTTACGAAGCATTAGAAAGCTATTGCTATGATACGTAGACATCTGCAAACGCTATTTCCTAGCGAGAAAGTGTCGCATTCACATTCATTTGAAGTGTAGACGAGGAATACATAACACATCGCAAATTATGTTATATCCTACCATGAAACATAGAAATGAGGTGCGATATCGCGTTTTAAGAATCATATGAACTCTATTGCTACGATACGTAGACTTCTGCAAACGCTATTTCCTAGCGAGGAAGTGTCGCATTCACATTCATTTGAAGTGTAGACGAGGAATACATGACACTTCGCAAATCATATTATATCTTACCATGAATCATAGAAATGAGATGCGATATCGCGTTTTAAGAATCATAAGAACTCTATTGCTACGATACGTAGACATCTGCAAACGCTATTTCCTTGCAAAGAAGTGTCGCATTTACATTCATTTGAATCGTAGACGAGGAATGCATAACACTTCGCAATGTATATTATATCTTATCATGAAGCATAGATATGAGATGCAATATCTCGTTTTAAGAAGCATTTGAACTCTATTGCTTCGATACGTAGACATCTGCAATCGGTACTTCCTTGCAAGGAAGTGTCGCATTTACATTCATTTGAAGTGTAGACGAGGAATACATAACACTTCGCAAATAATTTTACATCTTACCATGAAACATAGAAATGAGATGCGATATCGCGATCTAAGAAGCATTTGAACTCTATTGCTTCGATACGTAGACATCTGCAATCGGTACTTCCTTGCAAGGAAGTGTCGCATTTACATTCATTTGAAGTGTAGACGAGGAATACATAACACTTCGCAAATAATTTTACATCTTACCATGAAACATAGAAATGAGATGCGATATCGCGTTCTAAGAAGCATTAGAACTCTATTGCTACGATACCTAGACATCAGTAGACGCTATTTCCTAGCAAGGAAGTCTCGCATTTACATTCATTTGAAGTGTAGACGAGGAATACATGACACTTCGCAAATCATATTATATCTTACCATGAAACATAGAAATGAAATGCGATATCGCGTTTTACGAAGCATTAGAAAGCTATTGCTATGATACGTAGACATCTGCAAACGCTATTTCCTAGCGAGAAAGTGTCGCATTCACATTCATTTGAAGTGTAGACGAGGAATACATAACACATCGCAAATTATGCTATATCCTACCATGAAACATAGAAATGAGGTGCGATATCGCGTTTTAAGAATCATATGAACTCTATTGCTACGATACGTAGACATCTGCAAACGCTATTTCCTAGCGAGGAAGTGTCGCATTCACATTCATTTGAAGTGTAGACGAGGAATACATGACACTTCGCAAATCATATTATATCTTACCATGAATCATAGAAATGAGATGCGATATCGCGTTTTAAGAATCATAAGAACTCTATTGCTACGATACGTAGACATCTGCAAACGCTATTTCCTTGCAAAGAAGTGTCGCATTTACATTCATTTGAATCGTAGATGAGGAATGCATAACACTTCGCAATGTATATTATATCTTATCATGAAGCATAGATATGAGATGCAATATCTCGTTTTAAGAAGCATTTGAACTCTATTGCTTCGATACGTAGACATCTGCAATCGGTACTTCCTTGCAAGGAAGTGTCGCATTTACATTCATTTGAAGTGTAGACGAGGAATACATAACACTTCGCAAATAATTTTACATCTTACCATGAAACATAGAAATGAGATGCGATATCGCGTTCTAAGAAGCATTAGAACTCTATTGCTACGATACCTAGACATCTGCAGACGCTATTTCCTAGCAAGGAAGTCTCGCATTTACAAACATTTGAAGTGTAGACGAGGAATACATGACACTTCGCAAATCATATTATATCTTACCATGAAACATAGAAATGAGAAGCGATATCGCGTTTTAAGAATCATAAGAACTCTATTGCTACGATACGTAGACATCTGCAAACGCCATTTCCTTGCAAGGAACTGTCGCATTTACATTCATTTGAAGTGTAGACGAGGAATACATAACACTTCGCAAATAATTTTACATCTTACCATGAAACATAGGAATGAGATGCGATATCGCGTTCTAAGAAGCATTAGAACTCTATTGCTACGATACCTAGACATCTGCAGACGCTATTTCCTAGCAAGGAAGTCTCGCATTTACATTCATTTGAAGTGTAGACGAGGAATACATGACACTTCGCAAATCATATTATATCTTACCATGAAACATAGAAATGAAATGCGATATCGCGTTTTACGAAGCATTAGAAAGCTATTGCTATGATACGTAGACATCTGCAAACGCTATTTCCTAGCGAGAAAGTGTCGCATTCACATTCATTTGAAGTGTAGACGAGGAATACATAACACATCGCAAATTATGTTATATCCTACCATGAAACATAGAAATGAGGTGCGATATCGCGTTTTAAGAATCATATGAACTCTATTGCTACGATACGTAGACTTCTGCAAACGCTATTTCCTAGCGAGGAAGTGTCGCATTCACATTCATTTGAAGTGTAGACGAGGAATACATGACACTTCGCAAATCATATTATATCTTACCATGAATCATAGAAATGAGATGCGATATCGCGTTTTAAGAATCATAAGAACTCTATTGCTACGATACGTAGACATCTGCAAACGCTATTTCCTTGCAAAGAAGTGTCGCATTTACATTCATTTGAATCGTAGACGAGGAATGCATAACACTTCGCAATGTATATTATATCTTATCATGAAGCATAGATATGAGATGCAATATCTCGTTTTAAGAAGCATTTGAACTCTATTGCTTCGATACGTAGACATCTGCAATCGGTACTTCCTTGCAAGGAAGTGTCGCATTTACATTCATTTGAAGTGTAGACGAGGAATACATAACACTTCGCAAATAATTTTACATCTTACCATGAAACATAGAAATGAGATGCGATATCGCGTTCTAAGAAGCATTAGAACTCTATTGTTACGATACCTAGACATCTGCAGACGCTATTTCCTAGCAAGGAAGTCTCGCATTTACAAACATTTGAAGTGTAGACGAGGAATACATGACACTTCGCAAATCATATTATATCTTACCATGAAACATAGAAATGAAATGCGATATCGCGTTTTACGAAGCATTAGAAAGCTATTGCTATGATACGTAGACATCTGCAGACGCTATTTCCTAGCAAGGAAGTGTCGCATTTACATTCAATTGATGTGTAGACGAGGAATACATGACACTTCGCAAATCATATTATATCTTACCATCAAACATAGAAATGAGATGCGATATCGCGTTTTGAGAAGCATTTGGACTCAATTGCTACGATACCTAGACATCTGCAGACGCTATTTCCTAGCAAGGAAATGTCGCATTTACATTCATTTGAAGTGTAGACGGGGAATACATGACACTTCGCAAATCATATTATATCTTACCATGAAACATAGGAATGAGATGCGATATCGCGTTTTAAGAAGCATTAGAAAGCTATTGCTACGATACGTAGACATCTGCAAACGCTATTTAGTAGCGAGGAAGTATCGCATTCACATTCATTCGAAGTGTAGACGAGGAATACATAACACTTCGCAAATCATGTTATATCTTACCATGAAACATAGAAATGAGATGCGATATCGCGTTTTAAGAAGCATTAGAAAGCTATTGCTACGATACGTAGACATCTGCAAACGCTATTTCCTAGCGAGGAAGTATCGCATTCACATTCATTTCAAGTGTAGACGAGGAATACATAACACTTCGCAAATCATGTTATATCTTACCATGAAACATAGAAATGAGATGCGATATCGCGTTTTAAGAATCATAAGAACTTTATTGCTACGATACGTAGACATCTGCAAACGCTATTTCCTTGCAAGGAAGTGTCGCATTTACATTCATTTGAAGTGTAGACGAGGAATACATGACACTTCGCAAATCATATTATATCTTACCATGAAACATAGAAATGAGATGCGATATCGCGTTTTAAGAATCATATGAACTCTATTGTTACGATACGTAGACATCTGCAAACGCTATTTCCTAGCGAGGAAGTGTCGCATTCACATTCATTTGAAGTGTAGACGAGGAATACATAACACTTCGCAAATCATATTACATCTTACCATGAAACATAGAAATGAGATGCGATATCTCGTTTTAAGAAGCATTAGAACTCTATTGCTACGATACGTAGACATCTGCAAACGCTATTTCCTAGCGAGGAAGTGTCGCATTCACATTCATTTGAAGTGTAGACGAGGAATACATAACACTTCGCAAATCATATTACATCTTACCATGAAACATAGAAATGTGATGCGATATCTCGTTTTAAGAAGCATTAGAACTCTATTGCTACGATACGTAGACATCTGCAAACGCTATCTCTTTGCAAGGAAGTGTCGCATTTACATTCATTTGAAGTGTAGACGAGGAATACATGACACTTCGCAAATCATATTATATCTTACCATGAAACATAGAAATGAGATGCGATATCGCGTTTTAAGAATCATATGAACTCTATTGCTACGATACGTAGACATCTGCAAACGCTATTTCCTAGCGAGGAAGTGTCGCATTCACATTCATTTGAAGCGTAGACGAGGAATACATAACACTTCGCAAATCATATTACATCTTACCAAGAAACATAGAAGTGAGATGCGATATCGCGCTTTAAGAAGCATTAGAACTCTATTGCTACGATAGGTAAACATCTGCAAACGTTATTTCCTTGCATGGAAGTGTTGCATTTACATTAATTTGAAGTGTAGACGAGGAATACATGACACTTCGCTAATCATATTATAGCTTACCATGAGACATAGAAATGAGATGCGATATCGCGTTTTAAGAAGCATTAGAAATCCATTGCTACGATACGTAGACATCTGCAAACGCTATTTCCTAGCGAGGAAGTGTCGCATTCACATTCATTTGAAGTGTAGCCGAGGAATACATAACACTTCGCAAATCATATTATATCTTACCATGAAACATAGAAATGAGATGCGATATCGCGTTCTAAGAAGCATTAGAAATCTATAGCTACGATACGTAGACATCTGCAAACGCTATTTCCTTGCTAGGAAGTGTCGCATTTACACTCATTTGAATAGTAGACGAGGATTACATGACACTTCGCAAATCAAATTATATCTTACCATGAAACGTAGAAATGAGATGCGATATCGCGTTTTAAGAAGCATTACATATCTATTGCTACGATACGTGGACATCTGCAAACGCTATTTCTTTGCAAGGAAGTGTCGCATTTACATTCATTTGAAGTGTAGACGAGGAATACATGACACTTCGCAAATCATATTATATCTTACCATGAAACATAGAAATGAGATGCGATATCGCGTTTTAAGAATCATATGAACTCTATTGCTACGATACGTAGACATCTGCAAACGCTATTTCCTTGCAAGGAAGTGTCGCATTTACATTCATTTGAATCGTAGACGAAGAATGCATAACACTTCGCAATGTATATTATATCTTATCATGAAACATAAATATGAGATGCAATATCTCGTTTTAAGAAGCATTTGAACTCTATTGCTTCGATACGTAGACATCTGCAATCGCTACTTCCTTGCAAGGAAGTGTCGCATTTACATTCATTTGAAGTGTAGACGAGGAATACATAACACTTCGCAAATCATATTACATCTTACCATGAAACATGGAAATGAGATGCGATATCGCGTTTTAAGAAGCATTAGAACTCTATTGCTACGATAGCTAGACATCTGCAGACGCTATTTCCTAGCAAGGAAGTGTCGCATTTACATTCATTTGAAGTGTAGACGAGGAATACATGACACTTCGCAAATCATATTATATCTTACCATGAAACATAGAAATGAGATGCAATATCGCGTTTTAAGAAGCATTAGAAAGCTATTGCTACGATACGTAGACATCTGCAAACGCTATTTCCTAGCGAGGAAGTATCGCATTCACATTCATTTGAAGTGTAGACGAGGAATACATAACACTTCGCAAATCATGTTATATCTTACCATGAAACATAGAAATGAGATGCGATATCGCGTTTTAAGAATAATATGAACTCTATTGCTACGATACGTAGACATCTGCAAACGCTATTTCCTTGGAAGGAAGTGTCGCATTTACTTTCATTTGAAGTGTAGACGAGGAATACATGACACTTCGCAAATCATATTATATCTTACCATGAAACATAGAAATGAGATGCGATATCGCGTTTTAAGAATCATATGAACTCTATTGCTACGATACGTAGACATCTGCAAACGCTATTTCCTAGCGAGGAAGTGTCGCATTCACATTCATTTGAAGCTTAGACGAGGAATACATAACACTTCGCAAATCATATTACATCTTACCATGAAACATAGAAATGAGATGCGATATCGCGTTTTAAGAAGCACTAGAACTCTATTGCTACGATACCTAGACATCTGCAGACGCTTTTTCCTAGCAAGGAAGTGTCGCATTTACATTCATTTGAAGTGTAGATGAGGAATATATGACACTTCGCAAATCACATTATATCTTACCATGAAACATAGGAATGAGATGCGATATCGCGTTTTAAGGAGCATTAGAAAGCAATTGCTACGATACGTAGACATCTGCAAACGCTATTTAGTAGCGAGGAAGTATCGCATTCACATTCATTCGAAGTGTAGACGAGGAATACATAAAACTTCGCAAATCATGTTATATCTTACCATGAAACATAGAAATGAGATGCGATATCGCGTTTTAAGAAGCATTAGAAAGCTATTGCTACGATACGTAGATATCTGCAAACGCTATTTCTTTGCAAGGAAGTGTCGCATTTACATTCATTTGAAGTGTAGACGAGGAATACATAACACTTCGCAAATCATATTATATCTTACCATGAAACATAGAAATGAGATGCGATATCGCGTTTTAAGAAGCATTAGAACTCTATTGCTACGATAGGTAGACATCTGCAAACGCCATTTCCTTGCAAGGAAGTGTCGCATTTACATTCATTTGAAGTGTAGACGAGGAATACATAACACTTGGAAAATCATATTATATCTTACCATGAAACATAGAAATGAGATGCGATATCGCGTTTTAAGGAGCATTAGAACTCTATTGCTACGATACGTAGACATCTGCAAACGCTATTTCCTAGCGAGGAAGTGTCGCATTCACATTCATTTGAAGTGTAGACGAGGAATACATGACACTTCGCAATGAATATTATATCTTATCATGAAACATAGATATGAGATTCTATATCTCGTTTTAAGAAGCATTTGAACTTTATTGCTTCGATACGTAGACATCTGCAAACGCTATTGACTTGCAAGGAAGTGTCGCATCTACATTCATTTGAAGTGTAGACGAGGAATACATAACACTTCGCAAATCATATTACATCTTACCATGAAACATGGAAATGAGATGCGATATCGCGTTTTAAGAAGCATTAGAACTCTATTGCTACGATACCTAGACATCTGCAGACGCTATTTCCTAGCAAGGAAGTGTCGCATTTACATTCATTTGAAGTGTAGACGAGGAATACATGACACTTCGCAAATCATATTATATCTTACCATGAAACATAGAAATGAGATGCAATATCGCGTTTTAAGAAGCATTAGAAAGCTATTGCTACGATACGTAGACATCTGCAAACGCTATTTCCTAGCGAGGAAGTATCGCATTCACATTCATTTGAAGTGTAGACGAGGAATACATAACACTTCGCAAATCATGTTATATCTTACCATGAAACATAGAAATGAGATGCGATATCGCGTTTTAAGAATAATATGAACACTATTGCTACGATACGTAGACATCTGCAAACGCTATTTCCTTGGAAGGAAGTGTCGCATTTACTTTCATTTGAAGTGTAGACGAGGAATACATGACACTTCGCAAATCATATTATATCTTACCATGAAACATAGAAATGAGATGCGATATCGCGTTTTAAGAATCATATGAACTCTATTGCTACTATACGTAGACATCTGCAAACGCTATTTCCTAGCGAGGAAGTGTCGCATTCACATTCATTTGAAGCTTAGACGAGGAATACATAACACTTCGCAAATCATATTACATCTTACCATGAAACATAGAAATGAGATGCGATATCGCGTTTTAAGAAGCACTAGAACTCTATTGCTACGATACCTAGACATCTGCAGACGCTTTTTCCTAGCAAGGAAGTGTCGCATTTACATTCATTTGAAGTGTAGATGAGGAATATATGACACTTCGCAAATCACATTATATCTTACCATGAAACATAGGAATGAGATGCGATATCGCGCTTTAAGAAGCATTAGAAAGCAATTGCTACGATACGTAGACATCTGCAAACGCTATTTAGTAGCGAGGAAGTATCGCATTCACATTCATTCGAAGTGTAGACGAGGAATACATAAAACTTCGCAAATCATGTTATATCTTACCATGAAACATAGAAATGAGATGCGATATCGCGTTTTAAGAAGCATTAGAAAGCTATTGCTACGATACGTAGATATCTGCAAACGCTATTTCTTTGCAAGGAAGTGTCGCATTTACATTCATTTGAAGTGTAGACGAGGAATACATAACACTTCGCAAATCATATTATATCTTACCATGAAACATAGAAATGAGTTGCGATATCGCGTTTTAAGAAGCATTAGAACTCTATTGCTACGATAGGTAGACATCTGCAAACGCTATTTCCTTGCAAGGAAGTGTCGCATTTACATTCATTTGAAGTGTAGACGAGGAATACATAACACTTCGCAAATCATATTATATCTTACCATGAAACATAAAAATGAGATGCGATATCGCGTTTTAAGAATCATATGAACTCTATTGCTACGATACGTAGACATCTGCAAACGCTATTTCCTTACAAGGAAGTGTCGCATTTACATTCATTTGAAGTGTAGACGAGGAATACATAACACTTCGCAAATCATATTATATCTTACCATGAAACATAGAAATGAGATGCGATATCGCGTTTTAAGAATCATATGAACTCTATTGCTACGATACGTAGACATCTGCAAACGCTATTTCCTAGCGAGGAAGTGTAGCATTCACATTCATTTGAAGTGTAGACGAGGAATACATAACACTTGGGAAATCATATTATATCTTACCATGAAACATAGAAATGAGATGCGATATCGCGTTTTAAGGAGCATTAGAACTCTATTGCTACGATACGTAGACATCTGCAAACGCTATTTCCTAGCGAGGAAGTGTCGCATTCACATTCATTTGAAGTGTAGACGAGGAATACATGACACTTCGCAATGAATATTATATCTTATCATGAAACATAGATATGATATTCTATATCTCGTTTTAAGAAGCATTTGAACTTTATTGCTTCGATACGTAGACATCTGCAAACGCTATTGACTTGCAAGGAAGTGTCGCATCTACATTCACTTGAAGTGTAGACGAGGAATACATAACACTACCCAAATCATATTATATCTTACCATGAAACATAGAAATGAGATGCGATATCGCGTTTTAAGAATCATAAGAACTCTATTGCTACGATACCTAGACATCTGCAGACGCTATTTCCTAGCAAGGAAGTGTCGCATTTACATTCATTTGAAGTGTAGACGAGGAATACATGACACTTCGCAAATCATATTATACCTTACCATGAAACATACAAAATGAGATGCGATATCGCGTTTTAAGAAGCACTAAAAATCTATTGCTACGATACGTAGACATCTGCAAACGCTATTTCTTTGCAAGGAAGTGTCGCATTTACATTCATTTGAAGTGTAGACGAGGAATACATAACACTTCGCAAATCATATTATATCTTACCATGAAGCATAGAAATGAGATGCGATATCGCGTTTTAAGAAGCATTAGAGCTCTATTGCTACGATAGGTAAACATCTGCAAACGCTATTTCCTTGCAAGGAAGTGTTGCATTTACACTCATTTGAATAGTAGACGAGGAATACATGACACTCCGCAAATCATATTATATCTTACCATGAAACGTAGAAATGAGATGCGATATCGCGTTTTAAGGAGCATTACATATCTATTGCTACGATACGTAGACATCTGCAAACGCTATTTCTTTGCAAGGAAGTGTCGCATTTACATTCATTTGAAGTGTAGACGAGGAATACATAACACTTCGCAAATCATATTATATCTTACCATGAAACGTAGAAATGTGATGCGATATCGCATTCTAAGAAGCATTAGAAAGCTATTGCTACGATACGTAGACATCTGCAAACGCTATTTAGTAGCGAGGAAGTATCGCATTCACATTCATTCGAAGTGTAGACGAGGAATACATAACACTTCGCAAATCATGTTATATCTTACCATGAAACATAGAAATGAGATGCGATATCGCGTTTTAAGAAGCATTAGAAAGCTATTGCTACGATACGTAGACATCTGCAAACGCTATTTCCTAGCGAGGAAGTATCGCATTCACATTCATTTCAAGTGTAGACGAGGAATACATAACACTTCGCAAATCATGTTATATCTTACCATGAAACATAGAAATGAGATGCGATATCGCGTTTTAAGAATCATAAGAACTTTATTGCTACGATACGTAGACATCTGCAAACGCTATTTCCTTGCAAGGAAGTGTCGCATTTACATTCATTTGAAGTGTAGACGAGGATAACATGACACTTCGCAAATCATATTATATCTTACCATGAAACATAGAAATGAGATGCGATATCGCGTTTTAAGAATCATATGAACTCTATTGTTACGATACGTAGACATCTGCAAACGCTATTTCCTAGCGAGGAAGTGTCGCATTCACATTCATTTGAAGTGTAGACGAGGAATACATAACACTTCGCAAATCATATTACATCTTACCATGAAACATAGAAATGAGATGCGATATCTCGTTTTAAGAAGAATTAGAACTCTATTGTTACGATACGTAGACATCTGCAAACGCTATTTCCTAGCGAGGAAGTGTCGCATTCACATTCATTTGAAGTGTAGACGAGGAATACATAACACTTCGCAAATCATATTACATCTTACCATGAAACATAGAAATGAGATGCGATATCTCGTTTTAAGAAGCATTAGAACTCTATTGCTACGATACCTAGACATCTGCAGACGCTATTTCCTAGCAAGGAAGTGTCGCATTTACATTCATTTGAAGTGTAGACGAGGAATACATGACACTTCGCAAATCATATTATATCTTACCATGAAACATAGAAATGAGATGCGATATCGCGTTTTAAGAATCATATGAACTCTATTGCTACGATACGTAGACATCTGCAAACGCTATTTCCTAGCGAGGAAGTGTCGCATTCACATTCATTTGAAGCGTAGACGAGGAATACATAACACTTCGCAAATCATATTACATCTTACCAAGAAACATAGAAGTGAGATGCGATATCGCGCTTTAAGAAGCATTAGAACTCTATTGCTACGATAGGTAAACATCTGCAAACGTTATTTCCTTGCATGGAAGTGTTGCATTTACATTAATTTGAAGTGTAGACGAGGAATACATGACACTTCGCAAATCATATTATAGCTTACCATGAAAAATAGAAATGAGATGCGATGTCGCGTTTTAAGAAGCATTAGAAATCCATTGCTACGATACGTAGACATCTGCAAACGCTATTTCCTAGCGAGGAAGTGTCGCATTCACATTCATTTGAAGTGTAGCCGAGGAATACATAACACTTCGCAAATCATATTATATCTTACCATGAAACATAGAAATGAGATGCGATATCGCGTTTTAAGAAGCATTAGAAATCTATAGCTACGATACGTAGACATCTGCAAACGCTATTTCCTTGCTAGGAAGTGTCGCATTTACACTCATTTGAATAGTAGACGAGGATTACATGACACTTCGCAAATCATATTATATCTTACCATGAAACGTAGAAATGAGATGCGATATCGCGTTTTAAGAAGCATTACATATCTATTGCTACGATACGTAGACATCTGCAAACGCTATTTCTTTGCAAGGAAGTGTCGCATTTACATTCATTTGAAGTGTAGACGAGGAATACATGACACTTCGCAAATCATATTATATCTTACCATGAAACATAGAAATGAGATGCGATATCGCGTTTTAAGAATCATATGAACTCTATTGCTACGATACGTAGACATCTGCAAACGCTATTTCCTAGCGAGGAAGTGTCGCATTCACATTCATTTGAAGCTTAGACGAGGAATACATAACACTTCGCAAATCATATTACATCTTACCATGAAACATAGAAATGAGATGCGATATCGCGTTTTAAGAAGCACTAGAACTCTATTGCTACGATACCTAGACATCTGCAGACGCTTTTTCCTAGCAAGGAAGTGTCGCATTTACATTCATTTGAAGTGTAGATGAGGAATATATGACACTTCGCAAATCACATTATATCTTACCATGAAACATAGGAATGAGATGCGATATCGCGTTTTAAGAAGCATTAGAAAGCAATTGCTACGATACGTAGACATCTGCAAACGCTATTTAGTAGCGAGGAAGTATCGCATTCACATTCATTCGAAGTGTAGACGAGGAATACATAAAACTTCGCAAATCATGTTATATCTTACCATGAAACATAGAAATGAGATGCGATATCGCGTTTTAAGAAGCATTAGAAAGCTATTGCTACGATACGTAGACATCTGCAAACGCTATTTAGTAGCGAGGAAGTATCGCATTCACATTCATTCGAAGTGTAGACGAGGAATACATAACACTTCGCAAATCATGTTATATCTTACCATGAAACATAGAAATGAGATGCGATATTGCGTTTTAAGAAGCATTAGAAAGCTATTGCTACGATACGTAGACATCTGCAAACGCTATTTCCTAGCGAGGAAGTATCGCATTCACATTCATTTCAAGTGTAGACGAGGAATACATAACACTTCGCTAATCATGTTATATCTTACCATGAAACATAGAAATGAGATGCGATATCGCGTTTTAAGAATCATATGAACTCTATTGCTACGATACGTAGACATCTGCAAACGCTATTTCCTAGCGAGGAAGTGTAGCATTCACATTCATTTGAAGTGTAGACGAGGAATACATAACACTTGGGAAATCATATTATATCTTACCATGAAACATAGAAATGAGATGCGATATCGCGTTTTAAGGAGCATTAGAACTCTATTGCTACGATACGTAGACATCTGCAAACGCTATTTCCTAGCGAGGAAGTGTCGCATTCACATTCATTTGAAGTGTAGACGAGGAATACATGACACTTCGCAATGAATATTATATCTTATCATGAAACATAGATATGATATTCTATATCTCGTTTTAAGAAGCATTTGAACTTTATTGCTTCGATACGTAGACATCTGCAAACGCTATTGACTTGCAAGGAAGTGTCGCATCTACATTCACTTGAAGTGTAGACGAGGAATACATAACACTTCCCAAATCATATTATATCTTACCATGAAACATAGAAATGAGATGCGATATCGCGTTTTAAGAATCATAAGAACTCTATTGCTACGATACCTAGACATCTGCAGACGCTATTTCCTAGCAAGGAAGTGTCGCATTTACATTCATTTGAAGTGTAGACGAGGAATACATGACACTTCGCAAATCATATTATACCTTACCATGAAACATACAAAATGAGATGCGATATCGCGTTTTAAGAAGCACTAAAAATCTATTGCTACGATACGTAGACATCTGCAAACGCTATTTCTTTGCAAGGAAGTGTCGCATTTACATTCATTTGAAGTGTAGACGAGGAATACATAACACTTCGCAAATCATATTATATCTTACCATGAAGCATAGAAATGAGATGCGATATCGCGTTTTAAGAAGCATTAGAGCTCTATTGCTACGATAGGTAAACATCTGCAAACGCTATTTCCTTGCAAGGAAGTGTTGCATTTACACTCATTTGAATAGTAGACGAGGAATACATGACACTCCGCAAATCATATTATATCTTACCATGAAACGTAGAAATGAGATGCGATATCGCGTTTTAAGAAGCATTACATATCTATTGCTACGATACGTAGACATCTGCAAACGCTATTTCTTTGCAAGGAAGTGTCGCATTTACATTCATTTGAAGTGTAGACGAGGAATACATAACACTTCGCAAATCATATTATATCTTACCATGAAACGTAGAAATGTGATGCGATATCGCATTCTAAGAAGCATTAGAAAGCTATTGCTACGATACGTAGACATCTGCAAACGCTATTTAGTAGCGAGGAAGTATCGCATTCACATTCATTCGAAGTGTAGACGAGGAATACATAACACTTCGCAAATCATGTTATATCTTACCATGAAACATAGAAATGAGATGCGATATCGCGTTTTAAGAAGCATTAGAAAGCTATTGCTACGATACGTAGACATCTGCAAACGCTATTTCCTAGCGAGGAAGTATCGCATTCACATTCATTTCAAGTGTAGACGAGGAATACATAACACTTCGCAAATCATGTTATATCTTACCATGAAACATAGAAATGAGATGCGATATCGCGTTTTAAGAATCATAAGAACTTTATTGCTACGATACGTAGACATCTGCAAACGCTATTTCCTTGCAAGGAAGTGTGGCATTTACATTCATTTGAAGTGTAGACGAGGATAACATGACACTTCGCAAATCATATTATATCTTACCATGAAACATAGAAATGAGATGCGATATCGCGTTTTAAGAATCATATGAACTCTATTGTTACGATACGTAGACATCTGCAAACGCTATTTCCTAGCGAGGAAGTGTCGCATTCACATTCATTTGAAGTGTAGACGAGGAATACATAACACTTCGCAAATCATATTACATCTTACCATGAAACATAGAAATGAGATGCGATATCTCGTTTTAAGAAGAATTAGAACTCTATTGTTACGATACGTAGACATCTGCAAACGCTATTTCCTAGCGAGGAAGTGTCGCATTCACATTCATTTGAAGTGTAGACGAGGAATACATAACACTTCGCAAATCATATTACATCTTACCATGAAACATAGAAATGAGATGCGATATCTCGTTTTAAGAAGCATTAGAACTCTATTGCTACGATACCTAGACATCTGCAGACGCTATTTCCTAGCAAGGAAGTGTCGCATTTACATTCATTTGAAGTGTAGACGAGGAATACATGACACTTCGCAAATCATATTATATCTTACCATGAAACATAGAAATGAGATGCGATATCGCGTTTTAAGAATCATATGAACTCTATTGCTACGATACGTAGACATCTGCAAACGCTATTTCCTAGCGAGGAAGTGTCGCATTCACATTCATTTGAAGCGTAGACGAGGAATACATAACACTTCGCAAATCATATTACATCTTACCAAGAAACATAGAAGTGAGATGCGATATCGCGCTTTAAGAAGCATTAGAACTCTATTGCTACGATAGGTAAACATCTGCAAACGTTATTTCCTTGCATGGAAGTGTTGCATTTACATTAATTTGAAGTGTAGACGAGGAATACATGACACTTCGCAAATCATATTATAGCTTACCATGAAAAATAGAAATGAGATGCGATGTCGCGTTTTAAGAAGCATTAGAAATCCATTGCTACGATACGTAGACATCTGCAAACGCTATTTCCTAGCGAGGAAGTGTCGCATTCACATTCATTTGAAGTGTAGCCGAGGAATACATAACACTTCGCAAATCATATTATATCTTACCATGAAACATAGAAATGAGATGCGATATCGCGTTTTAAGAAGCATTAGAAATCTATAGCTACGATACGTAGACATCTGCAAACGCTATTTCCTTGCTAGGAAGTGTCGCATTTACACTCATTTGAATAGTAGACGAGGATTACATGACACTTCGCAAATCATATTATATCTTACCATGAAACGTAGAAATGAGATGCGATATCGCGTTTTAAGAAGCATTACATATCTATTGCTACGATACGTAGACATCTGCAAACGCTATTTCTTTGCAAGGAAGTGTCGCATTTACATTCATTTGAAGTGTAGACGAGGAATACATGACACTTCGCAAATCATATTATATCTTACCATGAAACATAGAAATGAGATGCGATATCGCGTTTTAAGAATCATATGAACTCTATTGCTACGATACGTAGACATCTGCAAACGCTATTTCCTAGCGAGGAAGTGTCGCATTCACATTCATTTGAAGCTTAGACGAGGAATACATAACACTTCGCAAATCATATTACATCTTACCATGAAACATAGAAATGAGATGCGATATCGCGTTTTAAGAAGCACTAGAACTCTATTGCTACGATACCTAGACATCTGCAGACGCTTTTTCCTAGCAAGGAAGTGTCGCATTTACATTCATTTGAAGTGTAGATGAGGAATATATGACACTTCGCAAATCACATTATATCTTACCATGAAACATAGGAATGAGATGCGATATCGCGTTTTAAGAAGCATTAGAAAGCAATTGCTACGATACGTAGACACCTGCAAACGCTATTTAGTAGCGAGGAAGTATCGCATTCACATTCATTCGAAGTGTAGACGAGGAATACATAAAACTTCGCAAATCATGTTATATCTTACCATGAAACATAGAAATGAGATGCGATATCGCGTTTTAAGAAGCATTAGAAAGCTATTGCTACGATACGTAGACATCTGCAAACGCTATTTAGTAGCGAGGAAGTATCGCATTCACATTCATTCGAAGTGTAGACGAGGAATACATAACACTTCGCAAATCATGTTATATCTTACCATGAAACTGTCACGTCCCGCGCGTCGTGTACGCTTTCTCGGAGGCTCGGAGTTCATCGAGAGTATTTGCGCTTTGACAGGGTACTGCTCGGCTAAGCGTTGGTTCGCTCTAGCTTGCAGGGATCCGCGTGGGCGCAAGATACTCGGTTACGGTAGCAGTGAAGTAAGAGCAGCTAAGCGTTGGTTCGCTCTAACCGTCCAGCTTCAAGACTATCGCAGACGAATTCGGAACTAGTAAGATATTCGCGAGCGTACCAGCGAATTAGAATTAGGAATTATGATTGAATATTGAATAAAGAGGCGTTGGATCTGGTAAAAGCTAATGTATATTCTATAATTTCACTACCCTAATACACTTCGACTAATTCTAAGATATTGAATAAGGTTACAATAAGAGATTGAAATAGAACTAAGTTTACGTTAAGGACTCCGCTAAGGGAGATGCGATAAAAAGAGAAGCATTAGAGCTGAGAGCTCGTTGCTTGGGAGCCAAGTGCTCGATTCGGAGGCGAGATAGGAACTGACTTCGGATCAGCGCGTCCGCGACCTCCTCGGGTCGCGAGGCGCGCGAGTCGCTGGGCCCCGGAGTGGGGACGGCGCGTGGCGGAAGAGCGGGGAGGCCGCTCGTGGTGGGGACGACCGCGTTACGCGGTGAGCCGCGCGCGTCGGCCGCGCGCTCGAGCGTGAACGTGTCTTAATTCTAGCGCACTTATATTATGTACATTTCCTTAATTCTATGTGTTTGTGGTGTGTGTATGTACATGAACGTGTCGTGTGCTTATACCTAAGACCGCATGTACGCGAACAGGGAATATGGGTGCGTAATTGCGGGTGAGTCCAGGAAGTAGTTGTCGTATTGCTCCTCTGGAGATGACGTGGGTGGAGACGGCCTCCTGGGGGTGGAAGGTGGTACGCCTGACGTTACACCACCCCCCTTGGAAAAAGAATCTCGGCCATGCCGAGATCTCTTGTCTGTCCTTCGGAACTCGGAGGGTTGGAATTTCTCGCCTGGCTCGTCCTGGCGAGGTCGTTTGAGTACTGGACGGCGTTGATGAGCATTGTTCGTACTGGAGGAACTAGAGTCACTTTCGCGATTAGCGTTCGTTTGAAGTTCACTGGTTTCACTATCACTCAGTTCGAATTGTGTCACTTTCATTTCGCCCATTCTTGCGCTATACATACTATGCATTCTTTTACACAGCTTAATTTTATTAGTATGCACAATCTTATGTCGGCCTTTTACATTGAGTTTGACGTTGTTTTTGTTCAAAACTTCGAGAATTCTGTATGGTCCCGAATACTGTGCTTGAAACTTATGTTTATGGGGTTCTTTTAAGAGATAAACCCATTGACCAACCTCGAAATTTTGAACGTTAAGATTTCGATCGTAATAGAATTTGGATTTTTGTTTCGCGTTATCTAAATTGGTTTTCGCTATTTCCTGTGATTTTGAAATTCTCTCGTGGAGCTCGATAAGGTAATCGCTATATGTCTCGTTTTCGGAATTATCCTGAAAAGGAGTGGCTGACGGTGTCCTTGCTATTCTTCCAAACACTAGTTCGTGCGGTGTATACAGCGTTCCCTCGTGTACACTAGTATTATACGAGAACATTGCATACGGTAACCACTTTTCCCAGTTGTTACTCGCCTCGATATAGTGCTTCAAATACTCGGCCAAGACATGGTGGGATCTCTCAACAGACCCGTTCGTTTGAGGATGAAATGCAGTGGATTTGTACTGTTTGATGCGAAACTTAATTGCTATTGCTTTGATCAGACTGTTTATGAAATTTGAACCCTGATCTGTAAGTATACCCTTCGGGCATCCGAACTTGCAAATGAATTCTCTGATCAATGCATCGGCAATGTCGACTGCGGTAGTTGTTTTTAGAGGGATAGCTATGGAATATTTCGTGAGGAGATCCTGAATGGTCAGTATATTAGTAAAACCATCAGGTGTTTCAGGGAGAGGACCCATAACATCCATAGAGATCTTATCAAAGGCCCTGCCAGGGGTGTCTGTCAAGGTAAGCGGTTGCCTGGTTTTGATTCTAACTAATTTTTCAGTTTGGCAACTCTTACACTTGCCGATATATTCTTGAATTTGTGTCTTCATATTAGGCCAAAAATATTGTTGCCTAATACGGGAGTAAGTTTTATTGACGCCCTTGTGGCCTCCCACGGGTGAGTCGTGGTTTTCTTTAATTATCTTCAATCTGTCTTCGATCGAAGGGGTTCGAATTAAGCCCTGGCAGACTGTGATACAGGTATTTGTCTCGTAAAATAGATCTTGTAGGATTTTTTGTATTCTGGACCAGGAAATGGAATCGATGGAAGTTTGTGCGATGCTGAATGATGATAATTGTAATTCATTCACCACGTCGTATAAGGATCGGAAGGTTTCTATGGCTGTTTGGAAATCGACCGTTCTGCTGGGGTGATCGATAATTGGAAGTTGGATTTGATGATCTTGTTCGATTTTGATAACCCTTGCTTTTGAGAGGGTGAGATCTCTGTGTGGGATGAATTTGCCGGCTCTCTCGAGGTCTTTGGCGCCCGTGTCGTATGGGTGCCCTGACCGTGTGACGAAAACAACCAAGTTGTCTCGTCTTGTTGAAATGGAGTCGCGGCTAAATTTAAATAACGGCTCGTATCTGACGTGCTCGTTTGGAAGAGGAATATAGAATTCTGGATTATCGGAAGCAGGGTGCGGAGATGGTGATGCGTCGGTAGAGGAAGGAATATCTGGCGTCGGTAAATCGGTTCCCGATGTTACCGGTGTAGGAGGTGGCGCTGGAGTGGAGTATTTTTTGCGGAGTTCCGGGGAGACGTCAAAGATGTCGTCCTCGGAGTCGTGACTATGGGAAAGCGGGAAAATTTGGACAGGATTTCGCGACAATGCGTCTGCATTTACGTTTGTCTTTCCGCTTTTGTAAACCATTTCGTAGTCAAACTCTGCAAGTTTGAGCCTCCAACGCACGAGTCTACTGGATGGGTCTTTGACCGAGTTCATCCACACTAACGGCCGATGATCGGTAACAAGTTTAAATTGATTACCGTATATATACGGTCGAAAATAGTGGACAGCGTAGACAATCGCCAGACACTCCTTCTCGATAGTGGAATAATTCCTTTCCGCGGTGTTCAGTAATCGCGACGTATACGCGATTGGCAAATCGCGGCCTATCGGACCCTGACTTAAAATAGCGCCGATCGCTTCGGCGGACGCATCGGTGGTTATTACAAACGGTTTCTTGAAATTTGGATATTGTAATATGGGCGCCTCGCATAGGCAGTCCCGAAGTCTTACAAAAGAATTTTCTTGTTCGTTGCGCCACGTAAAAGGCGCGTCTTTTTTGAGTAGATTCGTCAACGGTTTGGCGATTTGTGAAAAGTTCGCTATAAATCTCCTATAATACCCCGCGAGCCCGAGAAATTGTTTGATTTGCTTCGCGTTTCGGGGTCGTGGGAAATTTTTCACGGCACTTATCTTATTGGGGTCCGGTTTTACCCCGTGTTCGCTGATGATATGTCCTAGATAACTAACCTCTCTCCTCAGGAACTCGCATTTGTCCGGTTGCAAAACAAGATTAGCTTCTTTCAGCCTTTGCATTAATTTTTCGAACTTATTTTTGTGCTCCTGAAGAGAGCTGGCGTATATGACAATATCATCTAGATAAACAAAAATTTCGTTGCCTTGAAGACCGGACAGGACGTTGTCCATGAGTCTTTGGAAAGTTGCGGGCGCATTTTTCAGGCCGAAAGGCATCCTTTTAAACTCGTAGTGCCCGTGCGGCGTGGAAAATGCGGTTTTCGGAATATCGGCGGGTTCCATAGGAATTTGGTGGAACCCGCTCGCGAGGTCGAAGGTGCTAAAATACTTTGCGCTCCCGAGCTGGTCCAAGATCTCGGTGATGCAAGGGAGGGGATACGCGTCGGCTACGGACTTCTCATTAAGCGCGCGATAGTCTATCACGACGCGCCACTGTTTGTTGCCCAAGGAATCTGGTTTCTTGGGTACAACCCACAGTGGTGAATTGAATGGCGATTTTGAAGGAGAGATGACATCCTTTTGTAATAACTTCTCGACTTGTCGCCGAATCTCCTCCTTGTGGGCTGGCGGAAAGCGATACTGCTTTACATTTACGGGGCGATCGTCGATCGTCGGAATTTTATGCGTAGCGGCCGACGTATAACCTAATTTGTCGCCTTCGATATGAAAGCGATCCTGCGCGCTGTAGATGAGACGGATTACATGGTCCTTTTCCTCAGGATTGAGGTGATCGAGACGGAGGAGCTTCAGTATGCGTTCTAGACGCGATTCCGAGGATTCAGCGGATTTCGGCGGTAGCGGCGTTTTCGGCTTCGAATCCCGCTTTACATTGTTACCGACTGCTTGCGCGTAGGATAATTGTTGTACGCTAGCTACGTTGTAACGCGAAGGAGGAGCTTCGTTCGTCGAGTAGGATGTCGAATTAGAAATTGAATTAGAATTAGAATTTTCCCTTATGCGGGATGAGCCGATCGGTACGGCGGATACAGTGGATTTAGAATTGGAAATAGCAGATTTAATAAAAATTGGAAATAGTAAAGGACTCTCTTCCTCGTGGAGGGGAGTCATGGTTTGAATTGGCTCGAGGTTTACGTTGGGTAAGGTGATTTCCACCGCGCGGTCCGAAGAATTAATTATTCTGGTGACGGCTTTACCCTGTATTACCCTTACCAATGCGTTTCCGAAGAATATCCCCGGCGCCAAATCTATACGCGGAATTATTCCTTCCGGGAGGTTCGAGTTAATTACGCGGACCTTAATCCCGATATTTGAGCGCGGAGGAATTGCTATTCGATCTCCGCACTTCGGAGAAGAGACTTTATTCTTTATCTTTGAATTACGTTTCGCAGGCTTATCGCGTTTCGAAGGAGACTGTGCTTCACGCGGAGGCTGCGGCGGCGGCGGGCCGGAGATAGGATTTCGATGCGGCGTACTCGGAGTTTGTTTATTTTGTAGCGATAGCGGAGGAGTAGGTTTCGGATGCGGCGACGGTTCGTCGATTGGTTTTATTTCGTTCTCGAAGGGAATCGTCTGACCGTTCCATCGAATATATTTCTTTAAAAACGAAATCTCCGCGTCCGCGCAAAATCCCGAGCCAAGGATTCCCGCGGTTTTGAGTGGAAAGTCGTCCCTCACCACGTTGAAAGGGACGACGCGGTCGAAAATAACTAAGTTTACCGTCCCTAGGGTAACGGTTCTGCCGTCGGTAACACCCGTTATTACGACTATTTCCGTAGTATCTATGCGCGCGGACGATTTTAACGCTGAACGTTTAATGATATTGACTTCCGCCCCGGTATCGATCATGAATCGCGTCGGCGCGACTAGAAGTTCTGTTTGCAAAATAACGTTCGGCGTACTCGTTTTGCCGGTGATGTTTACTGCGGCATCTCGGTTGAATCGGCGTTCGTATCGTTTGCTGCGAGAGGGCGGACTCTTGGTGCGGCCTCGCGACCTGTCTCGCGGCTGGTGCGGAGGCCGTGGTCGTTTCCCGAGTTTCTAGCTAAATTATTATTATACTGCCGCTTCCGGCACTCGTCGATATCGTGCCCAGGGCTTTTGCAGTATCTGCAGAATTTACTAGCGTCTCTGGAAAAAATTTGCCGCGGCTGTTCGAACGCGGCGCGCTGTGCGGGAGGGGGCGCGTCCCTGGGTCGCAGGTAAGCGTCCCGACGTTCTTGCGAAAGGTACGGCGGATTCGCTTTAAAGCGGCATTCAGTCGCGTAATGGCCATAATTGTTGCATTTGTTACAAACTATTTCCGTACGTTTTTCGCGTGAATCTGCTCGTGACCGTGTTTTCCCTAACCGATTACAGTCGCGTTCGTATATTTGAAATAATTCCCGTGCTCGGGTGAAAATTTGTTGTAACGTATGGAACGAGTCTGTTGGCATTTGCATCCTAATTTCGGGGATAAGCCCGTCTCTGAAACACTGCGATGTTAGTTTGTTTACCGCTTCAAGAGACTCTTGAGGGTCTCGCTGAGTGAGGCGGTCGCAATCTATTATGGCGTTTCGTAGGTCTTTAACGCGGCCAATGTAGTCGAGAATATGTTCACCGGCGCGCATATATATATTTGTGAGTTCGCCCTTATAATGTTCGGCGGATTTAACGGGCGCGAACGAACTACGAAGGATGTCGGTTAATTGAAGGATCGTTGTACATGGTTCGTCCTCTAAAGCGGCATAAGCGCGTCCTTTGAGTTTGCCTTTAAGCAAACGTGTAAAAGTGCGTTCGCAGCCGTTAGGGATTAACTCGTAAGCTCTTTTGCATGCCCGAGTGAATTGCAAAACCGGGATATTCTGCCCGTCGAATGCAGGTATGGCTTCGAGTGCCTGTTTAAGGGAAAGCTCGTCGTGCTGTGAATAGTGCGCGTAAGGAAAAGTACCTGAGCTTTGTGTCGGAGTCGGATCTAAGTGCGGAAAATCTAGCGGCACCGTGTTTTCGCGTGTTAAGTCTGGCGTTCGGCGAATCGTCTCTATTTCGCGGCGTAGAATTTCAATTTGTTGTAATAGCGCAACGGTATTGGGATCCGCGTTATCACTTGCTTTCGCGGAACCGCTCGGTCGCGCGTTGTCCGGAATTTGATCGCTAGCGGTATCTTGAAAATCGAGCGTTCTGTTTATGCGTTTGTCGCGGTCGGCTTCTTGCATCGCGGCTGCTTTTTGTGCCTGTTGGCGTGTCTTTGTCGGTGGCGTCCTGGTTGCCATGGCTTTTTCGCGATCCCTTACGGCAGAATTTCCGGAAGAAAACGCGTGGCTATCCCACCGCTGTCACCAAAAATGTCACGTCCCGGAGTGCCGATGCACTCGATACGTTAAACGAGTCTAAGCCGGTTCCCGAAATCAACGCGAATTGCGCGGAGCTGGGTTCGTTGGCGGTTAGGACGCGATTTACCGAATAAAACATGCAGCACTTACCTTTTCGATGCATAGAATTTCTATTTGCTTTCCCGTTCCAGGTATCGTGGACGTCGTGGGTCGGAGACCGGGATCGCAGCGGCGTACGGCTGGAACGGCGGAACGGTTATTGGAACAAGGCGCCACGCAGGTTGATCCTGGCTGGTGCGTATCGTCGCTGAAATTGGACGGTCCTGGGCTCGTACGGGACGTACGGCGGCGAAAACCTCCTTGACGGGAACGGAAGCTGCTCGATGGTGATCCGGATACGGGTACTCGGGTGTACCTCCCACGTATTCGCGAATAAGATGTCGAATATATTCTTTTCGTCCCGCGCGTCGTGTACGCTTTCTCGGAGGCTCGGAGTTCATCGAGAGTATTTGCGCTTTGACAGGGTACTGCTCGGCTAAGCGTTGGTTCGCTCTAGCTTGCAGGGATCCGCGTGGGCGCAAGATACTCGGTTACGGTAGCAGTGAAGTAAGAGCAGCTAAGCGTTGGTTCGCTCTAACCGTCCAGCTTCAAGACTATCGCAGACGAATTCGGAACTAGTAAGATATTCGCGAGCGTACCAGCGAATTAGAATTAGGAATTATGATTGAATATTGAATAAAGAGGCGTTGGATCTGGTAAAAGCTAATGTATATTCTATAATTTCACTACCCTAATACACTTCGACTAATTCTAAGATATTGAATAAGGTTACAATAAGAGATTGAAATAGAACTAAGTTTACGTTAAGGACTCCGCTAAGGGAGATGCGATAAAAAGAGAAGCATTAGAGCTGAGAGCTCGTTGCTTGGGAGCCAAGTGCTCGATTCGGAGGCGAGATAGGAACTGACTTCGGATCAGCGCGTCCGCGACCTCCTCGGGTCGCGAGGCGCGCGAGTCGCTGGGCCCCGGAGTGGGGACGGCGCGTGGCGGAAGAGCGGGGAGGCCGCTCGTGGTGGGGACGACCGCGTTACGCGGTGAGCCGCGCGCGTCGGCCGCGCGCTCGAGCGTGAACGTGTCTTAATTCTAGCGCACTTATATTATGTACATTTCCTTAATTCTATGTGTTTGTGGTGTGTGTATGTACATGAACGTGTCGTGTGCTTATACCTAAGACCGCATGTACGCGAACAGGGAATATGGGTGCGTAATTGCGGGTGAGTCCAGGAAGTAGTTGTCGTATTGCTCCTCTGGAGATGACGTGGGTGGAGACGGCCTCCTGGGGGTGGAAGGTGGTACGCCTGACGTTACATATTATAACTTACCATGAAACATAGAAATGAGATGCGATATCGCGTTTTAAGAATCATAAGAACTCTATTGCTACGATACGTAGACATCTGCAGACGCTATTTCCTAGCAAGGAAGTGTCGCATTTACATTCATTTGAAGTGTAGACGAGGAATACATGACACTTCGCAAATCATATTATATCTTACCATGCAACATAGAAATGAGATGCGATTTCGCGTTTTAAGAAGCATTAGAAATCTATTGCTGCGATACGTAGACATCTGCAAACGCTATTTACTAGCGAGGAAGTGTCGCATTCACATTCCTTTGAAGTGTAGACGGGGAATATATAACACTTCGCAAATCATATTATATCTTACCATGAAACATAGAAATGATATATAATATCGCGTTTTAAGAATCATAAGAACTCTATTGCTACGATACGTAGACATCTGCAGACGCTATTTCCTTGCAAGGAAGTGTCGCATTTACATTCATTGGAAGTGTAGACGAGGAATACATGACACTTCGCAAATCATATTATATCTTACCATGAAACATAGAAATGAGATGCGATATCGCGTTTTAGGAAGCATTAGAAATCTATTGCTACGATACGTAGACATCTGCAAACGCTATTTCCTTGCTAGGAAGTGTCGCATTTACATTCATTTGAAGTGTAGACGAGGAATACATGACACTTCGGAAATCATATTATATCTTACCATGCAACATAGAAATGAGATGCGATTTCGCGTTTTAAGAAGCATTAGAACACTATTGCTACCATAGGTAGACATTTGCAAACGCTATTTCCTTGCAAGGAAGTGTCGCATTTACATTCATTTGAAGTGTAGAGGAGGAATACATAACACTTCGCAAATCATATTACATCTTACCATGAAACATAGAAATGAGATGCGATATCGCGTTTTAAGAAGCATTAGAACTCTATTGCTACGATACCTAGACATCTGCAGACGCTATTTCCTAGCAAGGAAGTGTCGCATTTACATTCATTTGAAGTGTAGACGAGGAATACATGTCACTTCGCAAATCATATTATATCTTACCGTGAAACATAGAAATGAGATGCGATATCGCGTTTTAAGAAGCATTAGAAAGCTATTGCTACGATACGTAGACATCTGCAAACGCTATTTCCTTGCAAGGAAGTGTCGCATTTACATTCATTTGAAGTGTAGGCGAGAAATACATAACACTTCGCAAATCATATTATATCTTACCATGAAACATAGAAATGGGATGCGATATCGCGTTTTAAGAATCATAAGAACTCTATTGCTACGATACGTAGACATCTGCAGACGCTATTTCCTTGCAAGGAAGTGTCGCATTTACATTCATTGGAAGTGTAGACGAGGAATACATGACACTTCGCAAATCATATTATATCTTACCATGAAACATAGAAATGAGATGCGATATCGCGTTTTAAGAAGCATTGGAAATCTATTGCTACGATACGTAGACATCTGCAAACGCTATTTCCTTGCTAGGAAGTGTCGCATTTACATTCATTTGAGGTGTAGACGAGGAATACATGACACTTCGGAAATCATATTATATCTTACCATGAAACAAAGAAATGAGATGCGATATCGCGTTTTAAGAAGCATTAGATATCTTTGGCTACGATACGTAGACACCTGCAAACGCTATTTCTTTGGAAGGAAGTGTCGCATTTACATTCATTTGAAGTGCAGACGAGGAATACATAACACTTCGCAAATCATATTATATCTTACCATGAAACATAGAAATGAGATTCGATATCGCGTTTTAAGAAGCATTAGAACACTATTGCTACGATAGGTAGACATCTGCAGTCGCTATTTCCTAGCAAGGAAGTGTCGCATTTACATTCATTTGAAGTGTAGACAAGGAATACATGACACTTCGCAAATCATATTATATCTTACCATGAAACATAGAAATGAGATGCGATATCGCGTTTTAAGAAGCATTAGAACTCTATTGCTACGATACCTAGACATCTGCAGACGCTATTTCCTAGCAAGGAAGTGTCGCATTTACATTCATTTGAAGTGTAGACGAGGAATACATGTCACTTCGCAAATCATATTATATCTTACCGTGAAACATAGAAATGAGATGCGATATCGCGTTTTAAGAAGCATTAGAAAGCTATTGCTACGATACGTAGACATCTGCAAACGCTATTTCCTTGCAAGGAAGTGTCGCATTTACATTCATTTGAAGTGTAGACGAGAAATACATAACACTTCGCAAATCATATTATATCTTACCATGAAACATAGAAATGAGATGCGATATCGCGTTTTAAGTATCATAAGAACTCCATTGCTACGATACGTAGACATCTGCAAACGCTATTTCCTTGCTAGGAAGTGTCGCATTTACATTCATTTGAGGTGTAGACGAGGAATACATGACACTTCGGAAATCATATTATAACTTACCATGAAACATAGAAATGAGATGCGATATCGCGTTTTAAGAATCATAAGAACTCTATTGCTACGATACGTAGACATCTGCAGACGCTATTTCCTAGCAAGGAAGTGTCGCATTTACATTCATTTGAAGTGTAGACGAGGAATACATGACACTTCGCAAATCATATTATATCTTACCATGCAACATAGAAATGAGATGCGATTTCGCGTTTTAAGAAGCATTAGAAATCTATTGCTGCGATACGTAGACATCTGCAAACGCTATTTACTAGCGAGGAAGTGTCGCATTCACATTCCTTTGAAGTGTAGACGGGGAATATATAACACTTCGCAAATCATATTATATCTTACCATGAAACATAGAAATGATATATAATATCGCGTTTTAAGAATCATAAGAACTCTATTGCTACGATACGTAGACATCTGCAGACGCTATTTCCTTGCAAGGAAGTGTCGCATTTACATTCATTGGAAGTGTAGACGAGGAATACATGACACTTCGCAAATCATATTATATCTTACCATGAAACATAGAAATGAGATGCGATATCGCGTTTTAGGAAGCATTAGAAATCTATTGCTACGATACGTAGACATCTGCAAACGCTATTTCCTTGCTAGGAAGTGTCGCATTTACATTCATTTGAAGTGTAGACGAGGAATACATGACACTTCGGAAATCATATTATATCTTACCATGCAACATAGAAATGAGATGCGATTTCGCGTTTTAAGAAGCATTAGAACACTATTGCTACGATAGGTAGACATTTGCAAACGCTATTTCCTTGCAAGGAAGTGTCGCATTTACATTCATTTGAAGTGTAGAGGAGGAATACATAACACTTCGCAAATCATATTACATCTTACCATGAAACATAGAAATGAGATGCGATATCGCGTTTTAAGAAGCATTAGAACTCTATTGCTACGATACCTAGACATCTGCAGACGCTATTTCCTAGCAAGGAAGTGTCGCATTTACATTCATTTGAAGTGTAGACGAGGAATACATGTCACTTCGCAAATCATATTATATCTTACCGTGAAACATAGAAATGAGATGCGATATCGCGTTTTAAGAAGCATTAGAAAGCTATTGCTACGATACGTAGACATCTGCAAACGCTATTTCCTTGCAAGGAAGTGTCGCATTTACATTCATTTGAAGTGTAGACGAGAAATACATAACACTTCGCAAATCATATTATATCTTACCATGAAACATAGAAATGAGATGCGATATCGCGTTTTAAGTATCATAAGAACTCCATTGCTACGATACGTAGACATCTGCAAACGCTATTTCCTTGCTAGGAAGTGTCGCATTTACATTCATTTGAGGTGTAGACGAGGAATACATGACACTTCGGAAATCATATTATAACTTACCATGAAACGTAGAAATGAGATGCGATATCGCGTTTTAAGAATCATAAGAACTCTATTGCTACGATACGTAGACATCTGCAGACGCTATTTCCTTGCAAGGAAGTGTCGCATTTACATTCATTGGAAGTGTAGACGAGGAATACATGACACTTCGCAAATCATATTATATCTTACCATGAAACATAGAAATGAGATGCGATATCGCGTTTTAAGAAGCATTGGAAATCTATTGCTACGATACGTAGACATCTGCAAACGCTATTTCCTTGCTAGGAAGTGTCGCATTTACATTCATTTGAGGTGTAGACGAGGAATACATGACACTTCGGAAATCATATTATATCTTACCATGAAACAAAGAAATGAGATGCGATATCGCGTTTTAAGAAGCATTAGATATCTTTGGCTACGATACGTAGACACCTGCAAACGCTATTTCTTTGGAAGGAAGTGTCGCATTTACATTCATTTGAAGTGCAGACGAGGAATACATAACACTTCGCAAATCATATTATATCTTACCATGAAACATAGAAATGAGATTCGATATCGCGTTTTAAGAAGCATTAGAACACTATTGCTACGATAGGTAGACATCTGCAGTCGCTATTTCCTAGCAAGGAAGTGTCGCATTTACATTCATTTGAAGTGTAGACAAGGAATACATGACACTTCGCAAATCATATTATATCTTACCATGAAACATAGAAATGAGATGCGATATCGCGTTTTAAGAAGCATTAGAACTCTATTGCTACGATACCTAGACATCTGCAGACGCTATTTCCTAGCAAGGAAGTGTCGCATTTACATTCATTTGAAGTGTAGACGAGGAATACATGTCACTTCGCAAATCATATTATATCTTACCGTGAAACATAGAAATGAGATGCGATATCGCGTTTTAAGAAGCATTAGAAAGCTATTGCTACGATACGTAGACATCTGCAAACGCTATTTCCTTGCAAGGAAGTGTCGCATTTACATTCATTTGAAGTGTAGACGAGAAATACATAACACTTCGCAAATCATATTATATCTTACCATGAAACATAGAAATGAGATGCGATATCGCGTTTTAAGTATCATAAGAACTCCATTGCTACGATACGTAGACATCTGCAAACGCTATTTCCTTGCTAGGAAGTGTCGCATTTACATTCATTTGAGGTGTAGACGAGGAATACATGACACTTCGGAAATCATATTATAACTTACCATGAAACATAGAAATGAGATGCGATATCGCGTTTTAAGAATCATAAGAACTCTATTGCTACGATACGTAGACATCTGCAGACGCTATTTCATTGCAAGGAAGTGTCGCATTTACATTCATTGGAAGTGTAGACGAGGAATACATGACACTTCGCAAATCATATTATATCTTACCATGAAACATAGAAATGAGATGCGATATCGCGTTTTAAGAAGCATTGGAAATCTATTGCTACGATACGTAGACATCTGCAAACGCTATTTCCTTGCTAGGAAGTGTCGCATTTACATTCATTTGAGGTGTAGACGAGGAATACATGACACTTCGGAAATCATATTATATCTTACCATGAAACAAAGAAATGAGATGCGATATCGCGTTTTAAGAAGCATTAGATATCTTTGGCTACGATACGTAGACACCTGCAAACGCTATTTCTTTGGAAGGAAGTGTCGCATTTACATTCATTTGAAGTGCAGACGAGGAATACATAACACTTCGCAAATCATATTATATCTTACCATGAAACATAGAAATGAGATTCGATATCGCGTTTTAAGAAGCATTAGAACACTATTGCTACGATAGGTAGACATCTGCAGACGCTATTTCCTAGCAAGGAAGTGTCGCATTTACATTCATTTGAAGTGTAGACAAGGAATACATGACACTTCGCAAATCATATTATATCTTACCATGAAACATAGAAATGAGATGCGATATCGCGTTTTAAGTAACATAAGAACTCCACTGCTACTATACGTAGACATCTGCAAACGCTATTTCCTTGCAAGGAAGTGTAGCATTTACATTCATTTGAATCGTAGACGAGGAATGCATAACACTTCGCAATGAATATTATATCTTATCATGAAACATAGATATGAGATGCAATATCTCGTTTTAAGAAGCACTTGAACTCTATTGCTACGATACCTAGACATCTGCAGACGCTATTTCCTAGCAAGGAAGTGTCGCATTTACATTCATTTGAAGTGTAGACGAGGAATACGTGTCACTTCGCAAATCATATTATATCTTACCATGAAACATAGAAATGAGATGCGATATCGCGTTTTAAGTATCATAAGAACTCTATTGCTACGATACGTAGACATCTGCAGACGCTATTTCATTGCAAGGAAGTGTCGCATTTACATTCATTGGAAGTGTAGACGAGGAATACATAACACTTCGCAAATCATATTATATCTTACCATGAAGCATAGAAATGAGATGCGATATCGCGTTATAAGAAGCATTAGAATTCTATTGCTACGAAACCTAGACATCTGCAGACGCTATTTCCTAGCAAGGAAGTGTCGCATTTACATTCATTTGAAGTGTAGACGAGGAATACATGACACTTCGAAAAAATATTATATCTTACCATGAAACATAGAAATGAGATGCGATTTCGCGTTTTAAGAAGCATTAGAAATCTATTGCTGCGATACGTAGACATCTGCAAACGCTATTTCCTAGCGAGGAAGTGTCGCATTCACATTCCTTTGAAGTGTAGACGGGGAATACAGAACACTTCGCAAATCATATTATATCTTACCATGAAACATAGAAATGAGATGTAATATCGCGATTTAAGAATCATAAGAACTCTATTGCTACGATACGTAGACATCTGCAGACGCTATTTCCTTGCAAGGAAGTGTCGCATTTACATTCATTGGAAGTGTAGACGAGGAATAGATAACACTTCGCAAATCATGTTATATCTTACCATGAAACATAGAAATGAGATGCGATATCGCGTTTTAAGAATCATATGAACACTATTGCTACGATACGTAGACATCTGCAAACGCTATTTCCTTGCAAGGAAGTGTCGCATTTACATTCATTTGAAGTGTAGACGAGGAATACATGACACTTCGCAAATCATATTATATCTTACCGTGAAACATAGAAATGAGATATAATATCGCATTTTAAGAATCATAAGAACTCTATTGCTACGATACGTAGACATCTGCAGTCGCTATTTCCTTGCAAGGAAGTGTCGCATTTACATTCATTGGAAGTGTAGACGAGGAATACATGACACTTCGCAAATCATATTATATCTTACCGTGAAACATAGAAATGAGATGCGATATCGCGTTTTAAGAATCATAAGAACTCTATTGCTACGATACGTAGACATCTGCAGACGCTATTTCCTTGCAAGGAAGTGTCGCATTTACATTCATTGGAAGTGTAGACGAGGAATACATGACACTTCGCAAATCATATTATATCTTACCATGAAACATAGAAATGAGATGCGATATCGCGTTTTAAGAAGCATTAGAAATCTATTGCTACGATACGCAGACATCTGCAAACGCTATTTCCTTGCTAGGAAGTGTCGCATTTTCATTCATTTGAGGTGTAGACGAGGAATACATGACACTTCGGAAATCATATTATATCTTACCATGAAACATAGAAATGAGATGCGATATCGCGTTTTAAGAAGCATTAGATATCTTTGGCTACGATACGTAGACACCTGCAAACGCTATTTCTTTGGAAGGAAGTGTCGCATTTACATTCATTTGAAGTGCAGACGAGGAATACATAACACTTCGCAAATCATATTATATCTTACCATGAAACATAGAAATGAGATTCGATATCGCGTTTTAAGAAGCATTAGAACACTATTGCTACGATAGGTAGACATTTGCAAACGCTATTTCCTTGCAAGGAAGTGTCGCATTTACATTCATTTGAGGTGTAGACGAGGAATACATGACACTTCGGAAATCATATTATATCTTACCATGAAACATAGAAATGAGATGCCATATCGCGTTTTAAGAATCATAAGAACTCTATTGCTACGATACGTAGACACCTGCAGACGCTATTTCCTTGCAAGGAAGTGTCGCATTTACATTCATTGGAAGTGTAGACGAGGAATACATGACACTTCGCAAATCATATTATATCTTACCGTGAAACATAGAAATGAGATGCGATATCGCGTTTTAAGAAGCATTAGAAATCTATTGCTACGATACGTAGACATCTGCAAACGCTATTTCCTTGCTAGGAAGTGTCGCATTTTCATTCATTTGAGGTGTAGACGAGGAATACATGACACTTCGGAAATCATATTATATCTTACCATGAAACATAGAAATGAGATGCGATATCGCGTTTTAAGAAGCATTAGATATCTTTGGCTACGATACGTAGACACCTGCAAACGCTATTTCTTTGGAAGGAAGTGTCGCATTTACATTCATTTGAAGTGCAGACGAGGAATACATAACACTTCGGAAATCATATTATATCTTACCATGCAACATAGAAATGAGATGCGATTTCGCGTTTTAAGAAGCATTAGAACACTATTGCTACGATAGGTAGACATTTGCAAACGCTATTTCCTTGCAAGGAAGTGTCGCATTTACATTCATTTGAAGTGTAGAGGAGGAATACATAACACTTCGCAAATCATATTACATCTTACCATGAAACATAGAAATGAGATGCGATATCGCGTTTTAAGAAGCATTAGAACTCTATTGCTACGATACCTAGACATCTGCAGACGCTATTTCCTAGCAAGGAAGTGTCGCATTTACATTCATTTGAAGTGTAGACGAGGAATACATGTCACTTCGCAAATCATATTATATCTTACCGTGAAACATAGAAATGAGATGCGATATCGCGTTTTAAGAAGCATTAGAAAGCTATTGCTACGATACGTAGACATCTGCAAACGCTATTTCCTTGCAAGGAAGTGTCGCATTTACATTCATTTGAAGTGTAGACGAGAAATACATAACACTTCGCAAATCATATTATATCTTACCATGAAACATAGAAATGAGATGCGATATCGCGTTTTAAGTATCATAAGAACTCCATTGCTACGATACGTAGACATCTGCAAACGCTATTTCCTTGCTAGGAAGTGTCGCATTTACATTCATTTGAGGTGTAGACGAGGAATACATGACACTTCGGAAATCATATTATAACTTACCATGAAACGTAGAAATGAGATGCGATATCGCGTTTTAAGAATCATAAGAACTCTATTGCTACGATACGTAGACATCTGCAGACGCTATTTCCTTGCAAGGAAGTGTCGCATTTACATTCATTGGAAGTGTAGACGAGGAATACATGACACTTCGCAAATCATATTATATCTTACCATGAAACATAGAAATGAGATGCGATATCGCGTTTTAAGAAGCATTGGAAATCTATTGCTACGATACGTAGACATCTGCAAACGCTATTTCCTTGCTAGGAAGTGTCGCATTTACATTCATTTGAGGTGTAGACGAGGAATACATGACACTTCGGAAATCATATTATATCTTACCATGAAACAAAGAAATGAGATGCGATATCGCGTTTTAAGAAGCATTAGATATCTTTGGCTACGATACGTAGACACCTGCAAACGCTATTTCTTTGGAAGGAAGTGTCGCATTTACATTCATTTGAAGTGCAGACGAGGAATACATAACACTTCGCAAATCATATTATATCTTACCATGAAACATAGAAATGAGATTCGATATCGCGTTTTAAGAAGCATTAGAACACTATTGCTACGATAGGTAGACATCTGCAGTCGCTATTTCCTAGCAAGGAAGTGTCGCATTTACATTCATTTGAAGTGTAGACAAGGAATACATGACACTTCGCAAATCATATTATATCTTACCATGAAACATAGAAATGAGATGCGATATCGCGTTTTAAGAAGCATTAGAACTCTATTGCTACGATACCTAGACATCTGCAGACGCTATTTCCTAGCAAGGAAGTGTCGCATTTACATTCATTTGAAGTGTAGACGAGGAATACATGTCACTTCGCAAATCATATTATATCTTACCGTGAAACATAGAAATGAGATGCGATATCGCGTTTTAAGAAGCATTAGAAAGCTATTGCTACGATACGTAGACATCTGCAAACGCTATTTCCTTGCAAGGAAGTGTCGCATTTACATTCATTTGAAGTGTAGACGAGAAATACATAACACTTCGCAAATCATATTATATCTTACCATGAAACATAGAAATGAGATGCGATATCGCGTTTTAAGTATCATAAGAACTCCATTGCTACGATACGTAGACATCTGCAAACGCTATTTCCTTGCTAGGAAGTGTCGCATTTACATTCATTTGAGGTGTAGACGAGGAATACATGACACTTCGGAAATCATATTATAACTTACCATGAAACATAGAAATGAGATGCGATATCGCGTTTTAAGAATCATAAGAACTCTATTGCTACGATACGTAGACATCTGCAGACGCTATTTCATTGCAAGGAAGTGTCGCATTTACATTCATTGGAAGTGTAGACGAGGAATACATGACACTTCGCAAATCATATTATATCTTACCATGAAACATAGAAATGAGATGCGATATCGCGTTTTAAGAAGCATTGGAAATCTATTGCTACGATACGTAGACATCTGCAAACGCTATTTCCTTGCTAGGAAGTGTCGCATTTACATTCATTTGAGGTGTAGACGAGGAATACATGACACTTCGGAAATCATATTATATCTTACCATGAAACAAAGAAATGAGATGCGATATCGCGTTTTAAGAAGCATTAGATATCTTTGGCTACGATACGTAGACACCTGCAAACGCTATTTCTTTGGAAGGAAGTGTCGCATTTACATTCATTTGAAGTGCAGACGAGGAATACATAACACTTCGCAAATCATATTATATCTTACCATGAAACATAGAAATGAGATTCGATATCGCGTTTTAAGAAGCATTAGAACACTATTGCTACGATAGGTAGACATCTGCAGACGCTATTTCCTAGCAAGGAAGTGTCGCATTTACATTCATTTGAAGTGTAGACAAGGAATACATGACACTTCGCAAATCATATTATATCTTACCATGAAACATAGAAATGAGATGCGATATCGCGTTTTAAGTAACATAAGAACTCCACTGCTACTATACGTAGACATCTGCAAACGCTATTTCCTTGCAAGGAAGTGTAGCATTTACATTCATTTGAATCGTAGACGAGGAATGCATAACACTTCGCAATGAATATTATATCTTATCATGAAACATAGATATGAGATGCAATATCTCGTTTTAAGAAGCACTTGAACTCTATTGCTACGATACCTAGACATCTGCAGACGCTATTTCCTAGCAAGGAAGTGTCGCATTTACATTCATTTGAAGTGTAGACGAGGAATACGTGTCACTTCGCAAATCATATTATATCTTACCATGAAACATAGAAATGAGATGCGATATCGCGTTTTAAGTATCATAAGAACTCTATTGCTACGATACGTAGACATCTGCAGACGCTATTTCATTGCAAGGAAGTGTCGCATTTACATTCATTGGAAGTGTAGACGAGGAATACATAACACTTCGCAAATCATATTATATCTTACCATGAAGCATAGAAATGAGATGCGATATCGCGTTATAAGAAGCATTAGAATTCTATTGCTACGAAACCTAGACATCTGCAGACGCTATTTCCTAGCAAGGAAGTGTCGCATTTACATTCATTTGAAGTGTAGACGAGGAATACATGACACTTCGAAAAAATATTATATCTTACCATGAAACATAGAAATGAGATGCGATTTCGCGTTTTAAGAAGCATTAGAAATCTATTGCTGCGATACGTAGACATCTGCAAACGCTATTTCCTAGCGAGGAAGTGTCGCATTCACATTCCTTTGAAGTGTAGACGGGGAATACAGAACACTTCGCAAATCATATTATATCTTACCATGAAACATAGAAATGAGATGTAATATCGCGATTTAAGAATCATAAGAACTCTATTGCTACGATACGTAGACATCTGCAGACGCTATTTCCTTGCAAGGAAGTGTCGCATTTACATTCATTGGAAGTGTAGACGAGGAATAGATAACACTTCGCAAATCATGTTATATCTTACCATGAAACATAGAAATGAGATGCGATATCGCGTTTTAAGAATCATATGAACACTATTGCTACGATACGTAGACATCTGCAAACGCTATTTCCTTGCAAGGAAGTGTCGCATTTACATTCATTTGAAGTGTAGACGAGGAATACATGACACTTCGCAAATCATATTATATCTTACCGTGAAACATAGAAATGAGATATAATATCGCATTTTAAGAATCATAAGAACTCTATTGCTACGATACGTAGACATCTGCAGTCGCTATTTCCTTGCAAGGAAGTGTCGCATTTACATTCATTGGAAGTGTAGACGAGGAATACATGACACTTCGCAAATCATATTATATCTTACCGTGAAACATAGAAATGAGATGCGATATCGCGTTTTAAGAATCATAAGAACTCTATTGCTACGATACGTAGACATCTGCAGACGCTATTTCCTTGCAAGGAAGTGTCGCATTTACATTCATTGGAAGTGTAGACGAGGAATACATGACACTTCGCAAATCATATTATATCTTACCATGAAACATAGAAATGAGATGCGATATCGCGTTTTAAGAAGCATTAGAAATCTATTGCTACGATACGCAGACATCTGCAAACGCTATTTCCTTGCTAGGAAGTGTCGCATTTTCATTCATTTGAGGTGTAGACGAGGAATACATGACACTTCGGAAATCATATTATATCTTACCATGAAACATAGAAATGAGATGCGATATCGCGTTTTAAGAAGCATTAGATATCTTTGGCTACGATACGTAGACACCTGCAAACGCTATTTCTTTGGAAGGAAGTGTCGCATTTACATTCATTTGAAGTGCAGACGAGGAATACATAACACTTCGCAAATCATATTATATCTTACCATGAAACATAGAAATGAGATTCGATATCGCGTTTTAAGAAGCATTAGAACACTATTGCTACGATAGGTAGACATTTGCAAACGCTATTTCCTTGCAAGGAAGTGTCGCATTTACATTCATTTGAGGTGTAGACGAGGAATACATGACACTTCGGAAATCATATTATATCTTACCATGAAACATAGAAATGAGATGCCATATCGCGTTTTAAGAATCATAAGAACTCTATTGCTACGATACGTAGACACCTGCAGACGCTATTTCCTTGCAAGGAAGTGTCGCATTTACATTCATTGGAAGTGTAGACGAGGAATACATGACACTTCGCAAATCATATTATATCTTACCGTGAAACATAGAAATGAGATGCGATATCGCGTTTTAAGAAGCATTAGAAATCTATTGCTACGATACGTAGACATCTGCAAACGCTATTTCCTTGCTAGGAAGTGTCGCATTTTCATTCATTTGAGGTGTAGACGAGGAATACATGACACTTCGGAAATCATATTATATCTTACCATGAAACATAGAAATGAGATGCGATATCGCGTTTTAAGAAGCATTAGATATCTTTGGCTACGATACGTAGACACCTGCAAACGCTATTTCTTTGGAAGGAAGTGTCGCATTTACATTCATTTGAAGTGCAGACGAGGAATACATAACACTTCGCAAATCATATTACATCTTACCATGAAACATAGAAATGAGATGCGATATCGCGTTTTAAGAAGCATTAGAAAGCTATTGCTACGATACGTAGACATCTGCAAACGCTATTTCCTTGCAAGGAAGTGTCGCATTTACATTCATTTGAAGTGTAGACGAGAAATACATAACACTTCGCAAATCATATTATATCTTACCATGAAACATAGAAATGAGATGCGATATCGCGTTTTAAGTATCATAAGAACTCCATTGCTACGATACGTTGACATCTGCAAACGCTATTTCCTTGCTAGGAAGTGTCGCATTTACATTCATTTGAGGTGTAGACGAGGAATACATGACACTTCGGAAATCATATTATATCTTACCATGAAACATAGAAATGAGATGCGATATCGCGTTTTAAGAATCATAAGAACTCTATTGCTACGATACGTAGACATCTGCAGACGCTATTTCCTTGCAAGGAAGTGTCGCATTTACATTCATTGGAAGTGTAGACGAGGAATACATGACACTTCGCAAATCATATTATATCTTACCATGAAACATAGAAATGAGATGCGATATCGCGTTTTAAGAAGCATTAGAAATCTATTGCTACGATACGTAGACATCTGCAAACGCTATTTCTTTGCAAGGAAGTGTCGCATTTACATTCATTTGAAGTGTAGACGAGGAATACATAACACTTCGCAAATCATATTATATCTTACCATGAAGCATAGAAATGAGATGCGATATCGCGTTTTAAGAAGCATTAGAATTCTATTGCTACGAAACCTAGACATCTGCAGACGCTATTTCCTAGCAAGGAAGTGTCGCATTTACATTCATTTGAAGTGTAGACGAGGAATACATGACACTTCGAAAAAATATTATATCTTACCATGAAACATAGAAATGAGATGCGATTTCGCGTTTTAAGAAGCATTAGAACTCTATCGCTACGATACCTAGACATCTGCAGACGCTATTTCCTAGCAAGGAAGTGTCGCATTTACATTCATTTGAAGTGTAGACGAGGAATACATAACACTTCGCAAATCATATTATATCTTACCATGAAACATAGAAATGTGTTGCGATATCGCGTTTCAAGAAGCATTAGAAATCTATTGCTACGAAACATAGACATCTGCAGACGCTATTTCCTAGCAAGGAAGTGTCGCATTTACATTCATTTGAAGTGTAGACGAGGAATACATGTGTAACGTCAGGCGTACCGCCTGCCACCCTCCGGCGTCCACCTCATCATCCCCAGCATCCGTATCCGGAGCCCCTGCACACGGGCCACCCGCCGACTCGCCGTCCCTACAGAAGGAGACAAAGGTACGAGAGGGAAGAAGGATGCAGCATGCCGCGCCCACGCGCGATCTCCACACACGAGGGGGAGGACTTCACCCCGTATTACGAGGGCGAGGAGCTCTCCGACACATACTGGGTCGAATCCCCAGCGATCACGAAGCCCTATACGTACTTCTCGTACATGTGGGATTAGAATAAGCACACTACTCACCTATGTACATACACACCAACACACACCTAGATTTAAGTGAATATATGTATATATTTCATGCATGCACGGTTATGTTCCGTTGCACTCGCGCGCACACTCGACGCTCGCGGCTCACGCTTAACGCGGGCCGCGCCCCACTCCGAACGGCCGCCCCACCGCGAGGGCCGAGCGGCCGCCCTACTCCGACCGTCCGCCCCACCGCGAGGGCCCAGCGACTCGCGCGCCGCGCGACCCGAGGAGGTCGCGGACGCGAGATCCGAGAGTCAGTTCCTATCTCACCTCCGAACCGAAGAGTTCCTATCTCACCTCCGAACGGGAGAGTTCCTATCTCATCTCCGAACAGGAGAGTTCCGAACTCGCCTCCGAACCGAGGAGTTCTAATCCAGCATCCGAACGATGCACTTTCGATCCGAGCAATAGGCTCATTCACAACGAGCAATTAGCTCTAATGCATTTGTCTCTATCCATACTCCCATAGCGGAGTCCATTCGATACTTCATTCTATTTCTGATTCTCATTGTAATCGTTAGTCAGTAACTTAGAATTTAGTCAAGTGTATCTAGTATAGTGAAATCATAGAATATAGTTTATTTTTACCAGATTCAAAGTATCTTTATTCGAGTTCGAATACAATTCCTTAATTCTAATCCACGGGTACGCTCGCGATTATTCTATTTCTATATCTCATCTGCGATAGTCTTGAGGCTCGACGACTAGAGCGAACCAGCGCTTAGTTGCTCCATCCTCACATCTACCGTGTACCGAATATCTTGCGCCCAGGTCGATCCCGGTAAGCTAGAGCGAACCAACGCTTAGCCGTGCCGTACTCAACCGAAGTTCAAGTATTCTCGATGAGCCTTGCACCTCCGACAAAGCGTACACGACGCGCGGGGAGGAGAGAGTTCATTCGTCGTCTCGTTCGGGAATACGTGGGTGATGCACCAGAATATTCAATTTCCTGCGTTCGAGTCCTGGTTCCTGTGAAGGAGGTTTCCTTCGCCGCACGACCCGTACGAGTCGCCAATCGTCAGGGCCAAACGCCGATACCTGCCAGCCGGAGTCAACCCGCCTGGACGCTTATTCCCGTAGACGTACCTCCGTTCCAGCCGTACGCCGCCGCCATCCCGGTTGCTGATCCAAGGCGCTCCAGGTACCTGGAAAGAGAAATCAGACAGCGGAATCAAGCCTTCGCAAGGTAAGTTTAGTGTTAATTATCGTTTTATCGAGTCCGAAACGCCAACGAACCCGGCCCGGACGCAATTCGCGTTATTTTCGGGAACGGTTACGACTTTGTGCCACCGTTGCGAGCGCAACCGCACCTCGGGACGTGACAATACATAACACTTCGCAAATCATATTATATCTTACCATGAAACATGGAAATGAGATGCGATATCGCGTTTGAAGGAGCATTAAAAATCTATTACTACGATACGTAGACATCTGCAATCGCTATTTCCTAGCGAGGAAGTGTCGCATTTACATTCATTTGAATCGTAGACGAGGAATGCATAACACTTCGCAATGAATATTATATCTTACCATGAAACATAGAAATGAGATGCGATATCGTGTTTTAAGAATCATAAGAACTCCATTGCTACGATACGTAGACATCTGCAAACGCTATTTCCTTGCAAGGAAGTATCGCATTTACATTCATTTGAAGTGCAGACGAGGAATACATAACACTTCGCAAATTATAAAATATCTTACCATGAAACATAGAAATGAGATGCGATATCGCGTTTTAAGAAGCATTAGAACTCTATTGCTACGATACCTAGACATCTGCAGACGCTATTTCCTAGCAAGGAAGTGTCGCATTTACATTCATTTGAAGTGTAGACGTGGAATACATGACACTTCGCAAATCATATTATATCTTACCATGAAACATAGAAATGAGATGCGATATCGCGTTTTAAGAAGCATTAGAAATCTATTGCTACGATACGTAGACATCTGCAAACGCTATTTCCTTGCTAGGAAATGTCGCATTTACATTCATTTGAAGTGTAGACGAGGAATACATAACACTTCGCAAATCATATTATATCTTACCATGAAACATAGAAAAGAGATGCGATATTGTGTGTTGAGAAGCATTAGAACTCTATTGCTACGATACGTAGACATCTGCAGACGGTCTTTCCTTGCAAGGAAGTGTCGCATATACATTCATTTGAAGTGTAGACGAGGAATACATAACACTTCGCAAATCATATTATATCTTACCACGATACATAGAAATGAGATGCGATATGGCGTTCTAAGAAGCATTAGAACTCTATCGCTACGATACCTAGACATCTGCAGACGCTATGTCCTAGCAAGGAAGTGTCGCATTTACATTCATTTGAATCGTATACGAGGAATGCATAACACTTCGCAAATCATATTATATCTTACCATGAAACATAGAAATGAGATGCGATATCGCGTTTTAAGAATCATAAGAACTCTATTGCTACGATACGTAGAAATCTGCAAACGCTATTTCCTTGCAAGGAAGTGTCGCATTTACATTCATATGAAGTGTAGACGAGGAATACATAACCCTTCGCAAACCATATTATATCTTACCATGAAACATAGAAATGAGATGCGATATCGCGTTTTAAGAAGCATTAGAAATCTATTGCTACGATACGTAGGCATCTGCAAACGCTATTTCCTTGGAAGGAAGTGTCGCATTTACATTCATTTGAATCGTAGACGAGGAATGCATAACACTTCGCAATGAATATTATATCTTATCATGAAACATAGATATGAGATGCAATATCTCGTTTTAAGAAGCATTTGAACTCTATTGCTACAATACGTAGACATCTGCAAACGCTCTTTCCTTGCAAGGAAGTGTCGCATTTACATTCCTTTGAAGTGTAGACGAGGAATACATAACACTGCGCAAATCATATTATATCTTACCATGAAACATAGAAATGAGATGCGATATCGCGTTTTAAGAATCATAAGAACTCTATTGCTACGATACGTAGACATCTGCAAACGCTATTTCCTTGCAAGGAAGTGTCGCATTTACATTCATTTGAAGTGTAGACGAGGAATACACAACACTTCGCAAATCATATTATATCTTACCATGAAACATAGAAATGAGATGCGATATCGGGTTTTAAGAAGCATTAGAACTCTATTGCTACGATAGGTAGACATCTGCAAACGCTATTTCCTTGCAAGGAAGTGCCGCATTTACATTCATATGAAGTGTAGACGAGGAATACATAACACTTCGCAAATCATATTATATCTTACCATGAAACATAGAAATGAGATGCGATATTGTGTTTTAAGAATCATAAGAACTCTATTGCTACGATACGTAGACATCTGCAGACGCTATATCCTTGCAAGGAAGTGTCGCATTCACATTCATTTGAAGTGTAGACGAGGAATACATAACACTTCGCAAATCATATTATATCTTACCATGAAACATAGAAATGAGATGCGATATAGCGTTTTAAGAATCATAAGAACTCTATTGCTACGATACGTAGACAACTGCAAACGCTATTTCCTTGGAAAGAAGTGTCGCATTTACATTCATTTGAAGTGTAAGCGAGGAATACATGACACTTCGCAAATCATATTATATCTTACCATGAAACATAGAAATGAAATGCGATATCGCGTTTTAAGAAGCATTAGATATCTATTGCTACAATACGTAGACATCTGCAAGCGCTATTTCTTTGCACAGAAGTGTCGCATTTACATTCATTTGAAGTGTAGGCGAGGAATACATAACACTTCGCAAATCATATTATATCTTACCATGAAACATAGAAATGAGATGCGATATCGCGTTTTAAGTAACATAAGAACTCCACTGCTACTATACGTAGACATCTGCAAACGCTATTTCCTTGCAAGGAAGTGTCGCATTTACATTCGTTTGAATCGTAGACGAGGAATGCATAACACTTCGCAATGAATATTATATCTTATCATGAAACATAGAAATGAGATGCGATATCGCGTTTTAAGAATCATAAGAACTCTATTGCTACGATACGTAGACATCTGCAAACGCTCTTTCCTTGCAAGGAAGTGTCGCATTTACATTCACTTGAAGTGTAGACGAGGAATACATAACACTTCGCAAATCATATTATATCTTACCATGACACATAGAAATGAGATCCGATATCGCGTTTCAAGAATCATAAGAACTCTATTGCTACGATATGTAGACAACTGCAAACGCTATTTCCTTGGAAGGAAGTGTCGCATTTACATTCATTTGAATCGTATACGAGGAATGCATAACACTTCGCAATGAATATTATATCTTATCATGAAACATAGATATGAGATGCAATATCTCGTTTTAAGAAGCATTTGAACTCTATTGCTACGATAGCTAGACATCTGCCGACGCTATTTCCTAGCAAGGAAGTGTCGCACTTACATTCATTTGAAGTGTAGACAAGGAATACATGACACTTCGCAAATCATATTATATCTTACCATGAAACATAGAAGTGAGATGCGATATCGCGTTTTAAGTATCATAAGAACTCCACTGCTACTATACGTAGCCATCTGCAAACGCTATTTCCTTGGAAGGAAGTGTCGCATTTACATTCATTTGAATCGTATACGAGGAATGCATAACACTTCGCAATGAATATTATATCTTATCATGAAACATAGATATGAGATGCAATATCTCGTTTTAAGAAGCATTTGAACTCTATTGCTACGATACCTAGACATCTGCCGACGCTATTTCCTAGCAAGGAAGTGTCGCATTCACATTCCTTTGAAGTGTAGACGAGGAATACATAACACTTCGCAAATCATATTATATCTTACCATGAAACAAAGAAATGAGATGCGATATCGCGTTTTAAGTATCATAAGAACTCCACTGCTACTATACGTAGCCATCTGCAAACTCTATTTCCTTGGAAGGAAGTGTCGCATTTACATTCATTTGAATCGTATACGAGGAATGCATAACACTTCGCAATGAATATTATATCTTATCATGAAACATAGATATGAGATGCAATATCTCGTTTTAAGAAGCATTTGAACTCTATTGCTACGATACCTAGACATCTGCCGACGCTATTTCCTAGCAAGGAAGTGTCGCATTCACATTCCTTTGAAGTGTAGACGAGGAATACATAACACTTCGCAAATCATATTATATCTTACCATGAAACAAAGAAATGAGATGCGATATCGCGTTTTAAGAATCATGCGAACTCTATTGCTACGATACGTAGACATCTGCAGACGCTATTTCCTTGCAAGGAAGTGACGCATTTACATTCATTTGAAGTGTAGACGAGGAATATATAACACTTCGCAAATCATATTATATCTTACCATGAGACATGGAAATGAGATCCGATATCGCGTTTTAAGAAGCATTAGAAATCTATTGCTACGATACGTACACATCTGCAAACGCTATTTCCTTGCAAGGAAGTGTCGCATTTACAATCATTTGCCTCGTAGACGAGGAATGCATAACACTTCGCAATGAATATTATATCTTATCATGAAACATAGATATGAGATGCTATATCTCGTTTTAAGAAGCATTTGAACTCTATTGCTACGATACCTAGACATCTGCAGACACTACTTCCTAGCAACGAAGTGTCGCATTTACATTCATTTGAAGTGTAGACGAGGAATACATGACATTTCGCAAATCATATTATATCTTACCATGAAACATAGAAATGAGATGCGATATCGCGTTTTAAGAATCATAAGAACTCTATTGCTACGATACGGAGAAATCTGCAAACGCTATTTCCTTGCAAGGAAGTGTCGCATTTACATTCATTTGAACTGTAGACGAGGAATACATAACACTTCGCAAATCATATTACATCTTACCATGACACATAGAAATGGGATGCGATATCGCGTTTTAAGAAGCATTAGAACTCTATCGCTACGATACCTAGACATCTGCAGACGCTATTTCCTAGCAAGGAAGTGTCGCATTTACATTCATTTGAAGTGTAGACGAGGAATACATGACACTTCGCAAATCATATTATATCTTACCATGAAACACAGAAATGAGATGCGATACTGTGTTTTAAGAATCATAAGAACTCTATTGCTACGATACGTAGACATCTGCAAACGCACTTTCCTTGCAAGGAAGTGTCGCATTAACATTCATATGAAGTGTAGACGAGGAATACATAACACTTCGCAAATCATATTATATCTTACCATGAAACATAGAAATGAGATGCGATATCGCGTTTTAAGAAGCATTAAAAATCTATTGCTACGATACGTAGACATCTGCAAACGCTATTTCCTACCGAGGAAATGTCGCATTCACATTCATTTGAAGTGTAGACGAGGAATACATGACACTTCGCAAATCATAATATATCTTACCATGAAACATAGAAATGAGATGCGATATCGCGTTTTAAGAAGCATTAGAAATCAACTGCTACGATACGTAGACATCTGCAAACGCTATTGCCTAACGAGGAAGTGTCGCATTTACATTCATTTGAAGTGTAGACGAGGAATACATGACACTTCGCAAATCATATTATATCTTACCATGAAACATAGAAATGAGATGCGATATCGCGTTTTAAGAAGCATTAGAAATCTATTGCTACAATACGTAGACATCTGCAGACGCTATTTCTTTGCAAGGAAGTGTCGCATTTACATTCATTTGAAGTGTAGACGAGGAATACATAAAACTTCGCAAATCATATTATATCTTACCATGAAACATAGAAATGAGATGCGATATCGCGTTTTAAGAAGCATTAGAAATCTATTGCTACGATACGTAGACATCTGCAAACGCTATTTCCTTGCAAGGAAGTGTCGCGTTTACATTCATTTGAATCGTAGACGAGGAATGCATAACACTTCGCAAATCATATTATATCTTACCATGAAACATAGGAATGACATGCGATATCGCGTTTTAAGAATCATAAGAACTCTATTGCTACGATACGTAGACATCTGCAAACGCTATTTCCTAGCGAGGAAGTGTCGCATTCACATTCATTTGAAGTGTAGACGAGGAATACATAACACTTCGCAAATCATATTATATCTTACCATGAAACATAGAAATGAGATGCGATATCGCGTTTTAAGAAGCATTAGAAATCTGTTGCTACGATGCGTAGACATCTGCAAACGCTATTTCCTTGCTAGGAAGTGTCGCATTTACATTCATTTGCCTCGTAGACGAGGAATGCATAACACTTCGCAATGAATATTATATCTTATCATGAAACATAGATATGAGATGCTATATCTCGTTTTAAGAAGCATTTGAACTCTATTGCTACGATACCTAGACATCTGCAAACGCTACTTCCTAGCAACGAAGTGTCGCATTTACATTCATTTGAAGTGTAGACGAGGAATACATGACACTTCGCAAATCATATTATATCTTACCATGAAACATAGAGATGAGATGCGATATCGCGTTTTAAGAAGCATTAGAAATCTATTGCTACGATACGTAGACATCTGCAAACGCTATTTCCTAGCGAGGAAATGTCGCATTCAGATTCATTTGAAGTGTAGACGAGGAATACATAACACTTCGCAAATCATATTATATCTTACCATGAAACATAGAAATGAGATGCGATATCGCGTTTTAAGAAGCATTAGAAATCTATTGCTACGATACGTAGACATCTGCAAACGCTATTTCCTAGCGAGGAAATGTCGCATTCACATTCATTTGAAGTGTAGACGAGGAGTAGGTAACACTTCGCAAATCATATTATATCTTACCACGAAACATAGAAATGAGATGCGATATCGCTTTTTAAGAATCATAAGAACTCTATTGCTACGATACGTAGACATCTGCAAACGCTCTTTCCTTGCAAGGAAGTGTCGCATCTACATTCATTTGAAGTGTAGACGAGGAATACATAACACTTCGCCAATCATATTATATCATACCATGAAACATAGAAATGAGATGCGATATTGTCACGTCCCGGGGTGTGATTTCACTCGAAACTATGACACGACGTCGTAGCCGTTCCCGAAACGAACGCGAATTGCGCCTGGACCGGGTTCGTTGGCGTTCTGGACTCTAATTACCGAATATTTAACGCGGCACTTACCTTTCTATGTCTTGATTTTACCGCTGTGACTCTCGTCCCAGGTATCGAGAGCGCCTTGGATCCGTGACCGGTACGGTTGCTGCGGCGTACGGCTGGAACGGTTGTACGGTCACAGAGATGAGTTTCCAGACGGGCTGACCCTGGCTGGCGGGTACGGGCGCTGGGACAGGACGATCCTGGGCACGAACGGGCCGGACGGCGGAAAAGGTATCCTTCGCAGGAACAGGAACTCGAGTGCAGAGATCGATGTATCCAGGAACACTGCCCACGTATTCGCGAATCAGACGACGCATGAACTCCTTCCTCCCCGCGCGTCGTGTACGCTTTTTCGGAGTCTCGAAGTTCATCAAGAGCACTTGTACTTCGGAAGATAACGGCACGGCTAAGCGCTGGTTCGCTCTAGCGGTACAGTGTCAACCTGGGCGCAAGATGCTCGATTACGGCAGGACTGAAGAAAGAGCGGCTAAGCGTTGGTTCGCTCTAGCTGTCTACCTTCAGGACTATCGCAGATGAATTGTATAAACGTGTAATATTCGCGAGCGTACCCGTGGAATTGAGTTGAGGAACTTGTAATTGAAATAAAGAAGATTTGTATCTGGTATAAACTACGTATATTCTTTAAACTTCCCTATGTTACTACACTTGACTAATTCTAAGTTATTAAACTATGATTATAACAAGAAATTGAAATGGACTAAGTTACGTTACGGACTCCGCTAACGGAGATGAGATAGAGACGAAGGCATTGAGCTGGTAGCTCGTTGCCTATGAGCCAATTGCTCGAGTCGGAGAGAACTCCTCGGTTCGGAGTCGAGACTAGATGTGTCTCGTTCGGAGGCGCGATTAGAAGTGTCTATCAGATCTCGCATCCGCGACCTCCTCGGGTCGCGCGGCGCGCGAGTCGCTGGGCCCTCGCGGTGGGGCGGACGGTTGGAGTAGGGCAGCCGCTCGGCCCTAGCGGTGGGGCGGCCGGTCGGAGTGGGGAGCGGCTCGCGTTGAGCGTGAGCCGCGAGCGTCGAGTGCGCGCGCGAGCGCATCGCAACTTATCTCTAGCGTAACGACTAGGCGGCGTATGTACATGTATGTATTTAAATCTAGATGTGTGTTGTGGTGTATGTACAGAAATGAGTAGTGTACTTATACTATGATCGCATATACGAGAAGAGGGTGTACGGGTGCGTGATCGCCGGTGACTCGATGCGGTACGTGGTGTGGTGCTCCTCGCCCTCGTAACGTGGGGTGAGATCTTCCCTGACGTGTGTCGAGTACCCTTCCTCTCTCTCGTATCGTCGTCTCTGAATACTGGAGCGGCGTGTCGGCGGGTGGCCCGCGTACAGGGGCTCTGGATACGGATGCCGCTGGAGAAGAGGTTGACGCCGGAGGGTGGCAGGCGGTACGCCTGACTTCACACCACCCCCCTTGGGAAAAGAATCTCGGCCATGCCGAGATCTCTTGTCTGGTCCATGGACGTCGGGATGCTGGGGCCGTTTCTGGATTCTGGCGACGGATTGCTGTAGGAACTGCGTGCTCTCTCCTGTTTCGTCTTGGCGAAGACGTTTGGATGCTGGGCCTTGTATACGGGTTTCCTCTGCGGTGGAGGAACTTTCGTCACTTTCACTTATAGTGTTCGTTCGCATAGCACTGCACTCACTGAGTTTACTTTCAGTTCTTGTCACTGTTCTCTCATTCATGCTCACTCTGTGCATACTACGCATTCGCTTACACAATTTAATCTTGTTCGTATGAACAATCTTATGGCGCCCTTTAACATTTAATTTGACATTGCAATTGCCCAAAATTTGTAGGATTCTGTACGAGCCGGTGTATTGCGCTTGAAACTTATGCTTGTTTGGTTCTTTCAAAAGATACACCCATTGGCCTACCTCGAAATTTTGGACGTTTATATTTCGGTCGTAATAATACTTAGATCTACGTTTCGCGCTATCTAAGTTGGCTTTAGCTAACTCTTGGGATTTGGCGATTCTTTCGTGCAGTTCTATAAGATAATCGTTATAACTCTCATTTTCAGAGCTGTCCTGAAAAGGAGTGACTGACGGAGTCCTGGCTATCCTGCCGAATACTAATTCGTGCGGTGTGTACAACGTGCCTTCGTGCACGCTTGTGTTATAAGAAAACATTGCATATGGCAACCATTTCTCCCAATCGTTGCTCGACTCTATGTAATGTTTCAGATACTCGGCCAGGACGTGATGTGATCTCTCGACGGATCCATTGGTTTGCGGATGGAAGGCGGTGGATTTATATTGCTTGATGCGGAACTTGATGGCTATGGCCTTGATCAAGCTGTTTATAAAATTCGCGCCCTGATCTGTTAGTATGCCCTTCGGGCATCCGAACTTGCAGATGAATTCTTTAATTAATGCGTCCGCAATGTCGACTGCTGTGGTCGATTTGAGTGGGACGGCGACTGAGTATTTCGTAAGGAGATCTTGGATTGTGAGTATGCTCGTAAAGCCATCGGGAGTTGCGGGGAGAGGACCCATTACATCCATCGAAATTTTATCGAAAGCTCTGCCAGGTGTGTCGGTTAACGTAAGAGGTTGTCTGGTCTTAACTCTGACCAGTTTCTCTGTCTGGCAGCTTTTACATCTGCCGATATACTCCTGAATTTGAGTTTTCATATTAGGCCAGAAGTATTTTTGCCTAATACGGGAATGTGTTTTATTTACTCCCTTGTGGCCACCCACAGGAGAGTCGTGATTTTCCCTGATTATTTTTAGTCGGTCCTCGACCGATGGAGTTTGAATCAGGCCCTGGCAGACCGTAATTTGGATGTTCGTCTCGTAGAAGAGGTCCTGAAGGATCTTTTGGATTCGGGACCAGGATAAGGAGTCAAGGAATGTTTGTGCGATGCTGAATGATTGTAGTTGGTGTTCGATTGTTACGTCGCACAGTGATCGGAAGGTTTCAATTGCTGTCTGGAAGTCGATCGATCGGCTGGAGTGTTCAATGATTGGAAGTTGGATCTGGAATTGATCTTCGATTCTTACGACTTTGGCTTTTGTAAGAACGAGGTCTCTGTTGGAAAGGAATTTGCCAGCTTTTTCTAAATCTTTGGCGCCCGTGTCATACGGATGCCCCGATTGCGTAACGAAAACAACTAAGTTGTCTCGTCGCGTTGACAATGCATCACGGCTGAACATGAACAAGGGTTCGCGCCTGAAGTGTTCATTTGGCGCGGGAGTATAAATGTCTGTGCTGTCGGTAATGGCGTGCGGGGATGATGACGTGTTGGTAAGGAAGGGAGTGTCCGGTGTCGGTAATTCGGTTCCCGAGGTTATCGGTGTGGGAGGAGGCGCTGGAGTGGCATATTTCTTGCGGATTTCCGGGGCGACTTCAAAGATGTCGTCCTCTGAGTTATCGGAATAGGATAGCGGGAAAACTTGAATGGGATTTCGCGACAGTGCGTCCGCATTAAGATTCGTTTTACCGCTTTTGTAGACCAGTTCATAGTCGAATTCCGCTAATTTGAGCCTCCATCGCACTAACCTACTGGACGGGTCCTTGACCGAGTTCATCCACACTAACGGTCGATGGTCGGTGACGAGTTTGAATTGGTTACCGTATACGTATGGCCGAAAGTAGTGGACGGCGTAGACTATCGCCAGACACTCCTTCTCGATCGTGGAGTAGTTTTTCTCCGCGGTATTCAATAATCGCGAAGCGTACGCGATTGGTAAGTCGCGACCTATGGGCCCTTGACTTAGGATAGCGCCGATCGCTTCGGCGGTTGCGTCTGTTGTGATCACGAAGGGCTGTTTGAAATTTGGGTACTGCAGTATCGGTGCCTCGCATAGACAGTCCCGAAGTTTAACGAATGAATTTTCGTGATCGTTGCGCCATACAAAGGGCGCGTCCTTTTTTAATAGATTCGTGAGCGGTTTAGCAGTTTTTGAAAAATTCGCGATGAATCGCCGATAGTATCCCGCAAGCCCGAGGAATTGTTTGACTTGTTTAGCATTTCGAGGGCGCGGAAAATTTTTGACGGCGCTTATTTTTGCAGGGTCCGGCTTTACGCCATGTTCGCTAATTATATGTCCTAAATAGCTGACTTCTCTCCTCAGGAACTCGCATTTGTCTGGTTGTAGTACCAAATTAGCTTCTTTGAGCCTTTGAGATAATTTTTCGTATTTGAGTCGATGTTCCTGAAGAGAGCTGGCATAGAGTACAATGTCATCCAGGTAGACGAAAATTTCATTTCCCTGAAGACCGGACAGGACATTGTCCATAAGGCGCTGGAACGTCGCGGGCGCGTTTTTTAGACCAAAAGGCATTCTCTTAAATTCATAATGCCCGTGAGGCGTAGAGAAGGCAGTTTTGGGAGCATCGGCGGGTTCCATAGGGATCTGGTGAAACCCGCTCGCGAGGTCAAATGTACTAAAGTACTTCGCACTCCCGAGCTGGTCAAGAATCTCGGTTATGCAAGGGAGGGGGTAAGCATCGGCGACGGATTTCTCGTTGAGCGCGCGGTAATCTATGACGACGCGCCACTGCTTATTGCCTAACGAGTCGGGCTTCTTCGGCACGACCCACAGTGGCGAATTGTATGGCGATTTGGATGGAGAGATGACACCCTTTTGTAAAAAATTTTCGACTTGGCGTCGAATCTCCTCCTTATGCGCGGGGGGGAAACGGTACTGTTTCACGTTGACCGGGCGGTCGTCAACCGTCGGAATTTTGTGTGTGGTTACCGATGTTTTCCCTAATTCATCACCCTCGATATAAAAGAGCTCTTGCGTGTTTTGTATGAGGCGAATGACGTGTTCCCTCTCTTCTGAATTTAAGTGGTCGAGACGGAGGAGACTAATTATTCTGTCTAGTCTAGGTTTCGAAAGATCGGCAGGCATCGGCGATAACGGTGATTCTCGTTTTGGAACCCGCTTTACATTGTTTTTAACAGCCTGTGCGTAAGAAATTTGCTGCGTGTTCGCTATTTTGCAGCTCGAAGGAGGAGTTTCGCGCTTCGAAAATGGTGTCGAATTTGAATTGGAAACAGAGACCCCTTGGATTGGAATTGGAATTGGAAACAACCCCCTTTGTGGGTTGCGCCGGTCGATGCGGCGGAAACAGCGGAATTGGAAGACTTGGAAAAAATCGGATACAGCGACGGACTCTCCTCCTCGTTGAGGGGAGTCATAATTTGCGTTGGCTCGAGTATTACTCCCGGTAACGCGATTTCGACAGCACGATCGGACGAATTAATTATTCGTGTGATCGCTTTGCCTCGGATCACTTTGACCAGTGCGTTCCCGAAGAAAATACCCGGAGCGATATCAATTCGCGGAATTATCCCTTCGGCGAGATCGGAATTGATTACGCGTACTTTGAGCCCGATATTCGATCGCGGAGGAATCGAGATACGATCCACGGACTTCGGAGAAGCGGGTTTCTTCTCCGTCCGGGTTTTAAGTTTCGGCGGAGCATCGCGTTTCGGCGGAGGCGATGGCTTACGCGCTGGACACGGCGGCGGAGGAGGAATAGGTTCCTTTCGCGGCGTTTGTTTATTTTTCGACGGTAGACGAGGAATAGTTTCTGCTTGCGGCGACGGTTCGTCGATTGCTTCTACGTTATCCTCGAATGGAATCTTTTGACCGTTCCATTTAATGAAATTTTTTAAGAAAGAAATTTCGGCGTCTTTGCAAAAACCCGAGCCGAGGATTCCGCTCGGTTTGAGGGGGAAATTGTCCTCGACGACGTTAAAGGGTACAACGCGGTCGTAGATGACTAGGTTTACCGTCCCTAGGGTAGCGGTTTTGCCATCGGTTACGCCCGTTATAACAACGATTTCTGAAGCATCGATTCTCGCGGATGGTTTGAGAGCCGAACGTTTAATGATATTTATCTCCGCTCCCGTGTCTATCATGAACTGCGTCGGTGAAACTAAGAGATCTGCTTTTAAAATTACGTTCGGTGTGCTGGTTTTTCCCGTGATATTTACAGCGGCGTTTCGTTTGTTTCCCCGTCGGAATTGTTCGTCGAGAGAGAACGGATGCGGTGCTCGGCCTCGCGACCTGTCTCGCGGCGGGTGTAGAGGCGATGTCGTGTCCCGAGTTCTTGCAATACCTGCAAAACTTCGGCGCGTCCCTGGTCACGATTTGTCGCGGCTGGTCGTATACTGGACGTTTAGCGGGAGTGGGCGCGTCCCTGGTTCGCAGGTAGTCGTCCCGATAGTTATGCGATCGCTGCGGAGGGAATGACCTGAGCTTGCACTCGGTCGCGTAATACCCCGAATTATTGCATTTGTTGCATATTATATCGATGCGTTTTTCACGCGATTCTGTTCGCGGTCGCGTTTTACCGAGCCTATTACAATCGCGCTCGTGAATTTGAAAAAGATCCCGTGCTCGGGCGAAAGTTTGTCGTAACGTACTGTACGAATCTAACGGCATTTGTATTCTTATTTCCGGGATTAAGCCGTCTCTAAAGCACTGCGAGGTGAAAGCGTTTACGTTTTCGAGGGATTCCTGAGGGTCTCGCCCATTGAGTCTGTCACAGTCAATTATCGCGGTCCTTAAGTCTTTCACCCGGCTGATATAATCCAGAATGTGTTCGTGAGCGCGCATGTATATGTTTGTAAGCTCGCCCCGATAATGTTCTGCGGATTTCACGGTTCCAAATGAGCTACGAAGGACGTCGGTTAACTCGAGTATCGTCTCGCACGGTTCGTCCTCTAATGCGGCGTAGGCGCGGCCCTTAAGTTTTCCCTTCAGCAAACGCGTGAATGTTCGCTCGCAACCGTTAGGTATGAGCTCGTATGCTCGTTTACAAGCGCGCGTGAATTGGAGAATTGGTATATTCTGCCCGTCGAAGCTTGGAACGGCTTCAAGCGCCTGTTTGAGCGATAGCTCGTCGTGCTGCGAGCCGTGCGCATTGAAATTGGCGCTTGAATTATTAATAGAAATTGGGTCCATTCGCGGAACATCTAAAGATACGGTATCGTCGCGTGCTAGGTCCGGCGTTCGGCGAATTGCTTCTATTTCGCGACGCAACATTTCTACCTGCAGAAGTAACGCGGCGTTGGTTGAATCGGACGCGTCTGCGGGTTTCGCGGATGTGCTGGGTTGCGCGGTGCGAGAAATTGGCTCGGCGAGAGCGTCTTGAAAATCGAGTGCTCTACTCGTGCGTTTATCGCGATCGGTATCAAGCATCGCGGCGGCTTTTTGTGCTTGCTGGCGCGTCTTAGTCGGTGGTGTCCGTGTCGCCATGGCTAGTTTCGCGGACTCTTTCGGCGGAATTTCCGGAGAGAACGCGTGGCTATCCCACCGCTGTCACCAAAAATAACTTTCGTGTCACGTCCCGGGGTGTGATTTCACTCGAAACTATGACACGACGTCGTAGCCGTTCCCGAAACGAACGCGAATTGCGCCTGGACCGGGTTCGTTGGCGTTCTGGACTCTAATTACCGAATATTTAACGCGGCACTTACCTTTCGATGTCTTGATTTTACCGCTGTGACTCTCGTTCCAGGTATCGAGAGCGCCTTGGATCCGTGACCGGTATTGCTGCGGCGTACGGCTGGAACGGTTGTACGGTCACAGGGATGAGTTTCCAGACGGGCTGACCCTGGCTGGCGGGTACGGGCGCTGGGACAGGACGATCCTGGGCACGAACTGGCCGGACGGCGGAAAAGGTATCCTTCGCAGGAACAGGAACTCGAGTGCAGAGATCGATGTATCCAGGAACACTGCCCACGTATTCGCGAATCAGACGACGCATGAACTCCTTCCTCCCCGCGCGTCGTGTACGCTTTTTCGGAGTCTCGAAGTTCATCAAGAGCACTTGTACTTCGGAAGATAACGGCACGGCTAAGCGCTGGTTCGCTCTAGCGGTACAGTGTCAACCTGGGCGCAAGATGCTCGATTACGGCAGGACTGAAGAAAGAGCGGCTAAGCGTTGGTTCGCTCTAGCTGTCTACCTTCAGGACTATCGCAGATGAATTGTATAAACGTGTAATATTCGCGAGCGTACCCGTGGAATTGAGTTGAGGAACTTGTAATTGAAATAAAGAAGATTTGTATCTGGTATAAACTACGTATATTCTTTAAACTTCCCTATGTTACTACACTTGACTAATTCTAAGTTATTAAACTAAGATTATAACAAGAAATTGAAATGGACTAAGTTACGTTACGGACTCCGCTAACGGAGATGAGATAGAGACGAAGGCATTGAGCTGGTAGCTCGTTGCCTATGAGCCAATTGCTCGAGTCGGAGAGAACTCCTCGGTTCGGAGTCGAGACTAGATGTGTCTCGTTCGGAGGCGCGATTAGAAGTGTCTATCAGATCTCGCATCCGCGACCTCCTCGGGTCGCGCGGCGCGCGAGTCGCTGGGCCCTCGCGGTGGGGCGGACGGTTGGAGTAGGGCAGCCGCTCGGCCCTAGCGATGGGGCGGCCGGTCGGAGTGGGGAGCGGCTCGCGTTGAGCGTGAGCCGCGAGCGTCGAGTGCGCGCGCGAGCGCATCGCAACTTATCTCTAGCGTAACGACTAGGCGGCGTATGTACATGTATGTATTTAAATCTAGATGTGTGTTGTGGTGTATGTACAGAAATGAGTAGTGTACTTATACTATGATCGCATATACGAGAAGAGGGTGTACGGGTGCGTGATCGCCGGTGACTCGATGCGGTACGTGGTGTGGTGCTCCTCGCCCTCGTAACGTGGGGTGAGATCTTCCCTGACGTGTGTCGAGTACCCTTCCTCTCTCTCGTATCGTCGTCTCTGAATACTGGAGCGGCGTGTCGGCGGGTGGCCCGCGTACAGGGGCTCTGGATACGGATGCCGCTGGAGAAGAGGTTGACGCCGGAGGGTGGCAGGCGGTACGCCTGACGTCACAATATCGCGTTTTAAGAATCATTAGAAATCTATTGCTACTATACGTAGACATCTGCAAACGCTATTTCCTTGCTAGGAAGTGTCGCATTTACATTCATTTGAAGTGTAGACGAGGAATACATGACACTTCGCAAATCATATTATATCTTACCATGAAACATAGAAATGAGATGCGATATCGTGTTTTAAGAATCATAAGAACTCCATTGCTACGATACGTAGACATCTGCAAACGCTATTTCCTTGCAAGGAAGTGTCGCATTTACATTCATTTGAAGTGTAGACGAGGAATACATAACACTTCGCAAATCATATTATATCTTACCATGAAACATAGAAATGAGATGCGATACCGCGTTTTAAGAAGCATAAGAAATCTATTGCTACGATACGTAGACATCTGCAAACGCTATTACCTAGCGAGGAAGTGTCGCATTCACATTCCTTTGAAGTGTAGACGAGGAATACATAACACTTCGCAAATCATATTATATCTTACCATGAAACATAGAAATGAGATGCGATGTCGTGTTTTAAGAATCATAAGAACTCCATTGCTACGATACGTAGACATCTGCAAACGCTATTTCCTTGCAAGGAAGTGTCGCATTTACATTCATTTGAAGTGTAGACGAGGAATACATAACACTTCGCCAATCATATTATATCTTACCATGAAACATAGAAATGAGATGCGATATCGCGTTTTAAGAATCATTAGAAATCTATTGCTACTATACTTAGACATCTGCAAACGCTATTTCCTTGCTAGGAAGTGTCGCATTTACATTCATTTGAAGTGTAGACGAGGAATACATGACACTTCGCAAATCATATTATATCTTACCATGAAACATAGAAATGAGATGCGATATCGTGTTTTAAGAATCATAAGAACTCCATTGCTACGATACGTAGACATCTGCAAACGCTATTTCCTTGCAAGGAAGTGGCGCATTTACATTCATTTGAAGTGTAGACGACGAACACATAACACTTCGCAAATCATATTATATCTTACCATGAAACATGTAAATGAGATGCGATATCGCGTTTTAAGAAGCATAAGAAATCTATTGCTACGATACGTAGACATCTGCAAACGCTATTTCCTTGCAAGGAAGTGTCGCATTTACATTCATTTGAAGTGTAGACGAGGAATATATAACACTTCGCAAATCATATTATATCTTACCATGAAACATAGAAATGAGATGCGATATTGTGTGTTGAGAAGCATTAGAACTCTATCGCTACGATACCTAGACATCTGCAGACGCTATTTCCTTTCAAGGAAGTGTCGCATTTACATTCATTTGAAGTGTAGACGAGGAGTAGGTAACACTTCGCAAATCATATTATATCTTACCAGGAAACATAGAAATGAGATGCGATATCGCGTTTTAAGAAGCATTAGAAATCTATTGCTACGATACGTAGACATCTGCAAACGCTATTTCCTTGCAAGGAAGTGTCGCATTTACATTCATTTGAATCGTAGACGAGGAATGCATAACACTTCGCAAATCATATTATATCTTACCATGAAACATAGGAATGACAAGCGATATCGCGTTTTAAGAATCATAAGAACTCTATTGCTACGATACGTAGACATCTGCAAACGCTATTTCCTAGCGAGGAAGTGTCGCATTCACATTCATTTGAAGTGTAGACGAGGAATACATAACACTTCGCAAATCATATTATATCTTACCATGAAACATAGAAATGAGATGCGATATCGCCTTTTAAGAAGCATTAGAAATATATTGCTACTATACGTAGACATCTGCAAACGCTATTTCCTTGCTAGGAAGTGTCGCATTTACATTCATTTGAAGTGTAGACGAGGAATACATGACACTTCGCAAATCATATTATATCTTACCATGAAACATAGAAATGAGATGCGATATTGTGTGTTGAGAAGCATTAGAACTCTATCGCTACGACACCTAGACATCTGCAGACGCAATTTCCTTTCAAGGAAGTGTCGCATTTACATTCATTTGAAGTGTAGACGAGGAGTAGGTAACACTTCGCAAATCATATTATATCGTACCAGGAAACATAGAAATGAGATGCGATATCGCGTTTTAAGAAGCATTAGAAATCTATTGCTACGATACGTAGACATCTGCAAACGCTATATCTTTGCAAGGAAGTGTCGCATTTACATTCATTTGAAGTGTAGAGGAGGAATACATAACACTTCGCAAATCATATTATATCTTACCATGAAACATAGAACTGAAATGCGATATCGCGTTTTAAGAAGCATTAGAACTCTATTGCTACGATACCTAGACATCTGCAGACGCTATTTCCTAGCAAGGAAGTGTCGCATTTACATTCATTTGAGTGTAGACGAGGAAAACATGACACTTCGCAAATCATATTATATCTTACCATGAAACATAGAAATGAGATGCGATATCGCGTTTTAAGAAGCATTAGAAATCTATTGCTACGATACGTAGAAATCTGCAAACGCTATTTCCTTGCAAGGAAGTGTCGCATTTACATTCATTTGAATCGTATACGAGGAATGCATAACACTTCGCAATGAATATTATATCTTATCATGAAACATAGATATGAGATGCAATATCTCGTTTTAAGAAGCATTTGAACACAATTGCTACGATACCTAGACACCTGCAGACGCTATTTCCTTGCAAGGAAGTGTCGCATTTACATTCATTTGAAGTGTGGACGTGGAATACATGACACTTCGCAAATCATATTATATCTTACCATGAAACATAGAAATGAGATGCGATATTGTGTGTTGAGAAGCATTAGAACTCTATCGCTACAATACCTAGACATCTGCAGACGCTATATCCTTTCAAGGAAGTGTCGCATTTACATTCATTTGAAGTGTAGACGAGGAGTAGGTAATACTTCGCAAATCATATTATATCTTACCACGAAACATAGAAATGAGATGCGATATCGCTTTTTAAGAATCATAAGAACTCTATTGCTACGATACGTAGACATCTGCAAACGCTATTTCCTTGCAAGGAAGTGTCGCATTTACATTCATTTGAAGTGTAGACGAGGAATACATAACACTTCGCAAATCATATTATATCTTACCATGAAACATAGAAATGAGATGCGATATTGTGTGTTGAGAAGCATTAGAACTCTATCGCTACGATACCTAGACATCTGCAGACGCTATTTCCTTTCAAGGAAGTGTCGCATTTACATTCATTTGAAGTGTAGACGAGGAGTAGTTAACACTTCGCAAATCATATTATATCTTACCAGGAAACATAGAAATGAGATGCGATATCGCGTTTTAAGAAGCATTAGAAATCTATTGCTACGATACGTAGACATCTGCAAACGCTATTTCCTTGCAAGGAAGTATCGCATTTACATTCATTTGAAGTGTAGACGAGGAATACATAACACTTCGCAAATTATAAAATATCTTACCATGAAACATAGAAATGAGATGCGATTTCGCGTTTTAAGAAGCATTAGAAATCTATTGCTACGATACGTAGACATCTGCAAACGCTATATCTTTGCAAGGAAGTGTCGCATTTACATTCCTTTGAAGTGTAGACGAGGAATACATAACACTTCGCAAATCATATTATATCTTACCATGAAACATAGAAATGAGATGCGATATCGTGTTTTAAGAATCATAAGAACTCCATTGCTACGATACGTAGACATCTGCAAACGCTATTTCCTTGCAAGGAAGTATCGCATTTACATTCATTTGAAGTGTAGACGACGAATACATAACACTTCGCAAATTATAAAATATCTTACCATGAAACATAGAAATGAGATGCGATATCGCGTTTTAAGAAGCATTAGAAATCTATTGCTACGATACGTAGACATCTGCAAACGCTATTTCCTTGCAAGGAAGTATCGCATTTACATTCATTTGAAGTGTAGACGACGAATACATAACACTTCGCAAATTATAAAATATCTTACCATGAAACATAGAAATGAGATGCGATATCGCGTTTTAAGAAGCATTAGAAATCTATTGCTACGATACGTAGACATCTGCAAACGCTATATCTTTGCAAGGAAGTGTCGCATTTACATTCATTTGAAGTGTAGAGGAGGAATACATAACACTTCGCAAATCATATTATATCTTACCATGAAACATAGAAATGAGATGCGATATTGTGTTTTAAGAATCATAAGAACTCTATTGCTACGATACGTAGACATCTGCAAACGCTCTTTCCTTGCAAGGAAGTGTCGCATTAACATTCATATGAAGTGTAGACGAGGAATACATAACACTTCGCAAATCATATTATATCTTACCATGAAACATAGAAATGAGATGCGATATCGCGTTTTACGAATCATAAGAACTCTATTGCTACGATACGTAGAAATCTGCAAACGCTATTTCCTTGCAAGGAAGTGTCGCATTTACATTCATTTGAATCGTATACGAGGAATGCATAACACTTCGCAATGAATATTATATCTTATCATGAAACATAGAAATGAGATGCGATATCGCGTTTTGAGAAGCATTAGAACTCTATTGCTACGATACGTAGACATCTGCAGACGCTATTTCCTTGCAAGGAAGTGTCGCATTTACATTCATTTGAAGTGTGGACGTGGAATACATAACACTTCGCAAATCATATTATATCTTACCATGAAACATAGAAATGAGATGCGATATTGTGTGTTGAGAAGCATTAGAACTCTATCGCTACAATACCTAGACATCTGCAGACGCTATTTCCTTTCAAGGAAGTGTCGCATTTACATTCATTTCAAGTGTAGACGAGGAGTAGGTAATATTTCGCAAATCATATTATATCTTACCACGAAACATAGAAATGAGATGCGATATCGCTTTTTAAGAATCATAAGAACTCTATTGCTACGATACGTAGACATCTGCAAACGCTATTTCCTCACAAGGAAGTGTCGCATTTACATTCATTTGAAGTGTAGACGAGGAATACATAACACTTCGCAAATCATATTATATCTTACCATGAAACATAGAAATGAGATGCGATATTGTGTGTTGAGAAGCATTAGAACTCTATCGCTACGATACCTAGACATCTGCAAACGCTATTTCCTTGCAAGGAAGTGTTGCATTTACATTCATCTGAAGTGTAGACGAGGAATACATAACACTTCGCAAATTATAAAATATCTTACCATGAAACATAGAACTGAAATGCGATATCGCGTTTTAGGAAGCATTAGAACTCTCTTGCTACGATACCTAGACATCTGCAGGCGCTATTTCCTAGCAAGGAAGTGTCGCATTTACATTCATTTGAAGTGTAGACGAGGAATACATGACACTTCGCAAATCATATTATATCTTACCATGAAACATTGAAATGAGATGCGATATCGCGTTTTAAGAAGCATTAGAAATCTATTGCTACGATACGTAGACATCTGCAGACGCTATTTCTTTGCAAGGAAGTGTCGCATTTACATTCATTTGAAGTGCAGACGAGGAATACATAAAACTTCGCAAATCATATTATATCTTACCATGAAACATAGAAATGAGATGCGATATCGCGTTTTAAGAAGCATTAGAAATCTATTGCTACGATACGTAGACATCTGCAAACGCTATTTCCTTGCAAGGTAGTGTCGCATTTACATTCATTTGAAGTGTAGACGAGGAATATATAACACTTCGCAAATCATATTATATCTTACCATGAAACATAGAAATGAAATGCGATATCGCGTTTTAAGAAGCATTAGAACTCTATTGCTACGATACCTAGACATCTGCAGACGCTATTTCCTAGCAAGGAAGTGTCGCATTTACATTCATTTGAAGTGTAGACGAGGAATACATGACACTTCGCAAATCATATTATATCTTACCATGAAACATAGAAATGAGATGCGATATCGCGTTTTAAGAAGCATTAGAAATCTATTGCTACGATACGTAGACATCTGCAGACGCTATTTCTTTGCAAGGAAGTGTCGCATTTACATTCATTTGAAGTGTAGACGAGGAATACATAAAACTTCGCAAATCATATTATATCTTACCATGAAACATAGAAATGAGATGCGATATCGTGTTTTAAGAATCAGAAGTACTCCATTGTTACGATACGTAGACATCTGCAAACGCCATTTCCTTGCAAGGAAGTGTCGCATTTACATTCATTTGAATCGCAGACGAGGAATGCATAACACTTCGCAATGAATATTATATCTTATCATGAAACATGGATATGAGATGCTATATCTCGTTTTAAGAAGCATTTGAACTCTATTGCTACGATACCTAGACATCTGCAGACGCTATTTCCTTGCAAGGAAGTGCCCCATTTACATTCATTTGAAGTGTAGACGAGGAATACATGACACTTCGCAAATCATATTATATCTTACCATGCAACATAGAAATGAGATGCGATATCGCGTATTAAGAAGCATTAGAAATCTATTGCTACGATACGTAGAAATCTGCAAACGCTATTTCCTTGCAAGGAAGTGTCGCATTTACATTCATTTGAATCGTATACGAGGAATGCATAACACTTCGCAATGAATATTATATCTTATCATGAAACATAGAAATGAGATGCGATATCGCGTTTTGAGAAGCATTAGAACTCTATTGCTACGATACGTAGACATCTGCAGACGCTATTTCCTTGCAAGGAAGTGTCGCATTTACATTCATTTGAAGTGTGGACGTGGAATACATGACACTTCGCAAATCATATTATATCTTACCATGAAACATAGAAATGAGATGCGATATTGTGTGTTGAGAAGCATTAAAACTCTATCGCTACAATACCTAGACATCTGCAGACGCTATTTCCTTGCAAGGAAGTATCGCATTTACATTCATTTGAAGTGTAGACGACGAATACATAACACTTCGCAAATTATAAAATATCTTACCATGAAACATAGAAATGAGATGCGATATCGCGTTTTAAGAAGCATTAGAAATCTATTGCTACGATACGTAGACATCTGCAAACGCTATATCTTTGCAAGGAAGTGTCGCATTTACATTCATTTGAAGTGTAGACGAGGAATACATAACACTTCGCAAATCATATTATATCTTACCATGAAACATAGAAATGAGATGCGATATTGTGTGTTGAGAAGCATTAGAACTCTATCGCTACGATCCCTAGACATCTGCAAACGCTATTTCCTTGCAAGGAAGTGTTGCATTTACATTCATTTGAAGTGTAGACGAGGAATACATAACACTTCGCAAATTATAAAATATCTTACCATGAAACATAGAACTGAAATGCGATATCGCGTTTTAAGAAGCATTAGAACTCTATTGCTACGATACCTAGACATCTGCAGACGCTATTTCCTAGCAAGGAAGTGTCGCATTTACATTCATTTGAGTGTAGACGAGGAAAACATGACACTTCGCAAATCATATTATATCTTACCATGAAACATAGAAATGAGATGCGATATCGCGTTTTAAGAAGCATTAGAAATCTATTGCTACGATACGTAGACATCTGCAGACGCTATTTCTTTGCAAGGAAGTGTCGCAATTACATTCATTTGAAGTGTAGACGAGGAATACATAACACTTCGCAAATTATAAAATATCTTACCATGAAACATAGAACTGAAATGCGATATCGCGTTTTAAGAAGCATTAGAACTCTATTGCTACGATACCTAGACATCTGCAGACGCTATTTCCTAGCAAGGAAGTGTCGCATTTACATTCATTTGAGTGTAGACGAGGAATACATGACACTTCGCAAATCATATTATATCTTACCATGAAACATAGAAATGAGATGCGATATCGCGTTTTAATAAGCATTAGATATCAATTGCTACGATACGTAGACAGCTGGAAACGCTATTTCTTTGGAAGGAAGTGTCGCATTTACATTCATTTGAAGTGTAGACGAGGAATACATAACACTTCGCAAATCATATTATATCTTACCATGAAACATAGAAATGAGATGCGATATTGTGTGTTGAGAAGCATTAGAACTCTATCGCTACGATACATAGACATCTGCAGACGCTATTTCCTTTCAAGGAAGTGTCGCATTTACATTCATTTGAAGTGTAGACGAGGAGTAGTTAACACTTCGCAAATCATATTATATCTTACCAGGAAACATAGAAATGAGATGCGATATCGCGTTTTAAGAAGCATTAGAAATCTATTGCTACGATACGTAGACATCTGCAAACGCTATTTCCTTGCAAGGAAGTATCGCATTTACATTCATTTGAAGTGTAGACGAGGAATACATAACACTTCGCAAATTATAAAATATCTTACCATGAAACATAGAAATGAGATGCGATTTCGCGTTTTAAGAAGCATTAGAAATCTATTGCTACGATACGTAGACATCTGCAAACGCTATAACTTTGCAAGGAAGTATCGCATTTACATTCCTTTGAAGTGTAGACGAGGAATACATAACACTTCGCAAATCATATTATATCTTACCATGAAACATAGAAATGAGATGCGATATCGTGTTTTAAGAATCATAAGAACTCCATTGCTACGATACGTAGACATCTGCAAACGCTATTTCCTTGCAAGGAAGTATCGCATTTACATTCATTTGAAGTGTAGACGACGAATACATAACACTTCGCAAATTATAAAATATCTTACCATGAAACATAGAAATGAGATGCGATATCGCGTTTTAAGAAGCATTAGAAATCTATTGCTACGATACGTAGACATCTGCAAACGCTATATCTTTGCAAGGAAGTGTCGCATTTACATTCATTTGAAGTGTAGAGGAGGAATACATAACACTTCGCAAATCATATTATATCTTACCATGAAACATAGAAATGAGATGCGATATTGTCTTTTAAGAATCATAAGAACTCTATTGCTACGATACGTAGACATCTGCAAACGCTCTTTCCTTGCAAGGAAGTGTCGCATTAACATTCATATGAAGTGTAGACGAGGAATACATAACACTTCGCAAATCATATTATATCTTACCATGAAACATAGAAATGAGATGCGATATCGCGTTTTACGAATCATAAGAACTCTATTGCTACGATACGTAGAAATCTGCAAACGCTATTTCCTTGCAAGGAAGTGTCGCATTTACATTCATTTGAATCGTATACGAGGAATGCATAACACTTCGCAATGAATATTATATCTTATCATGAAACATAGAAATGAGATGCGATATCGCGTTTTGAGAAGCATTAGAACTCTATTGCTACGATACGTAGACATCTGCAGACGCTATTTCCTTGCAAGGAAGTGTCGCATTTACATTCATTTGAAGTGTGGACGTGGAATACATAACACTTCGCAAATCATATTATATCTTACCATGAAACATAGAAATGAGATGCGATATTGTGTGTTGACAAGCATTAGAACTCTATTGCTACGATACGTAGACATCTGCAAACGCTATTTCCTTGCAAGGAAGTGTCGCATTTACATTCATTTGAAGTGTAGACGAGGAATACATAACACTTCGCAAATCATATTATATCTTACCATGAAACATAGAAATGAGATGCGATATTGTGTGTTGAGAAGCATTAGAACTCTATCGCTACGATACCTAGACATCTGCAAACGCTATTTCCTTGCAAGGAAGTGTTGCATTTACATTCATCTGAAGTGTAGACGAGGAATACATAACACTTCGCAAATTATAAAATATCTTACCATGAAACATAGAACTGAAATGCGATATCGCGTTTTAAGAAGCATTAGAACTCTATTGCTACGATACCTAGACATCTGCAGGCGCTATTTCCTAGCAAGGAAGTGTCGCATTTACATTCATTTGAAGTGTAGACGAGGAATACATGACACTTCGCAAATCATATTATATCTTACCATGAAACATAGAAATGAGATGCGATATCGCGTTTTAAGAAGCATTAGAAATCTATTGCTACGATACGTAGACATCTGCAGACGCTATTTCTTTGCAAGGAAGTGTCGCATTTACATTCATTTGAAGTGTAGACGAGGAATACATAAAACTTCGCAAATCATATTATATCTTACCATGAAACATAGAAATGAGATGCGATATCGCGTTTTAAGAAGCATTAGAAATCTATTGCTACGATACGTAGACATCTGCGAACGCTATTGCCTAACGAGGAAGTGTCGCATTCACATTCCTTTGAAGTGTAGACGAGGAATACATGACACTTCGCAAATCATATTATATCTTACCATGAAACATAGAAATGAGATGCGATATCGCGTTTTAAGAAGCATTAGAAATCTGTTGCTACGATACGTAGACATCTGCAAACGCTATTTCCTTGCTAGGAAGTGTCGCATTTACATTCATTTGCCTCGTAGACGAGGAATGCATAACACTTCGCAATGAATATTATATCTTATCATGAAACATAGATATGAGATGCTATATCTCGTTTTAAGAAGCATTTGAACTCTATTGCTACGATACGTAGACATCTGCAGACGCTATATATTTGCAAGGAAGTGTCGCATTTACATTCATTTGAAGTGTAGACGAGGAATACATAAAACTTCGCAAATCATATTATATCTTACCATGAAACATAGAAATGAGATGCGATATCGTGTTTTAAGAATCAGAAGTACTCCATTGTTACGATACGTAGACATCTGCAAACGCTATTTCCTTGCAAGGAAGTGTCGCATTTACATTCATTTGAATCGTAGACGAGGAATGCATAACACTTCGCAATGAATATTATATCTTATCATGAAACATGGATATGAGATGCTATATCTCGTTTTAAGAAGCATTTGAACTCTATTGCTACGATACCTAGACATCTGCAGACGCTATTTCCTTGCAAGGAAGTGTCGCATTTACATTCATTTGAAGTGTAGACGAGGAATACATGACACTTCGCAAATCATATTATATCTTACCATGAAACATAGAAATGAGATGCGATATCGCGTTTTAAGAAGCATTAGAAATCTATTGCTACGATACGTAGACATCTGCAGACGCTATTTCTTTGCAAGGAAGTGTCGCATTTACATTCATTTGAAGTGCAGACGAGGAATACATAAAACTTCGCAAATCATATTATATCTTACCATGAAACATAGAAATGAGATGCGATATCGCGTTTTAAGAAGCATTAGAACTCTATTGCTACGATACGTAGACATCTGCAGACGCTATTTCCTTGCAAGGAAGTGTCGCATTTACATTCATTTGAAGTGTGGACGTGGAATACATAACACTTCGCAAATCATATTATATCTTACCATGAAACATAGAAATGAGATGCGATATTGTGTGTTGAGAAGCATTAGAACTCTATCGCTACAATACCTAGACATCTGCAGACGCTATTTCCTTTCAAGGAAGTGTCGCATTTACATTCATTTCAAGTGTAGACGAGGAGTAGGTAATATTTCGCAAATCATATTATATCTTACCACGAAACATAGAAATGAGATGCGATATCGCTTTTTAAGAATCATAAGAACTCTATTGCTACGATACGTAGACATCTGCAAACGCTATTTCCTCGCAAGGAAGTGTCGCATTTACATTCATTTGAAGTGTAGACGAGGAATACATAACACTTCGCAAATCATATTATATCTTACCATGAAACATAGAAATGAGATGCGATATTGTGTGTTGAGAAGCATTAGAACTCTATCGCTACGATACCTAGACATCTGCAAACGCTATTTCCTTGCAAGGAAGTGTTGCATTTACATTCATCTGAAGTGTAGACGAGGAATACATAACACTTCGCAAATTATAAAATATCTTACCATGAAACATAGAAATGAGATGCGATTTCGCGTTTTAAGAAGCATTAGAAATCTATTGCTACGATACGTAGACATCTGCAAACGCTATAACTTTGCAAGGAAGTATCGCATTTACATTCCTTTGAAGTGTAGACGAGGAATACATAACACTTCGCAAATCATATTATATCTTACCATGAAACATAGAAATGAGATGCGATATCGTGTTTTAAGAATCATAAGAACTCCATTGCTACGATACGTAGACATCTGCAAACGCTATTTCCTTGCAAGGAAGTATCGCATTTACATTCATTTGAAGTGTAGACGACGAATACATAACACTTCGCAAATTATAAAATATCTTACCATGAAACATAGAAATGAGATGCGATATCGCGTTTTAAGAAGCATTAGAAATCTATTGCTACGATACGTAGACATCTGCAAACGCTATATCTTTGCAAGGAAGTGTCGCATTTACATTCATTTGAAGTGTAGAGGAGGAATACATAACACTTCGCAAATCATATTATATCTTACCATGAAACATAGAAATGAGATGCGATATTGTCTTTTAAGAATCATAAGAACTCTATTGCTACGATACGTAGACATCTGCAAACGCTCTTTCCTTGCAAGGAAGTGTCGCATTAACATTCATATGAAGTGTAGACGAGGAATACATAACACTTCGCAAATCATATTATATCTTACCATGAAACATAGAAATGAGATGCGATATCGCGTTTTACGAATCATAAGAACTCTATTGCTACGATACGTAGAAATCTGCAAACGCTATTTCCTTGCAAGGAAGTGTCGCATTTACATTCATTTGAATCGTATACGAGGAATGCATAACACTTCGCAATGAATATTATATCTTATCATGAAACATAGAAATGAGATGCGATATCGCGTTTTGAGAAGCATTAGAACTCTATTGCTACGATACGTAGACATCTGCAGACGCTATTTCCTTGCAAGGAAGTGTCGCATTTACATTCATTTGAAGTGTGGACGTGGAATACATAACACTTCGCAAATCATATTATATCTTACCATGAAACATAGAAATGAGATGCGATATTGTGTGTTGACAAGCATTAGAACTCTATTGCTACGATACGTAGACATCTGCAAACGCTATTTCCTTGCAAGGAAGTGTCGCATTTACATTCATTTGAAGTGTAGACGAGGAATACATAACACTTCGCAAATCATATTATATCTTACCATGAAACATAGAAATGAGATGCGATATTGTGTGTTGAGAAGCATTAGAACTCTATCGCTACGATACCTAGACATCTGCAAACGCTATTTCCTTGCAAGGAAGTGTTGCATTTACATTCATCTGAAGTGTAGACGAGGAATACATAACACTTCGCAAATTATAAAATATCTTACCATGAAACATAGAACTGAAATGCGATATCGCGTTTTAAGAAGCATTAGAACTCTATTGCTACGATACCTAGACATCTGCAGGCGCTATTTCCTAGCAAGGAAGTGTCGCATTTACATTCATTTGAAGTGTAGACGAGGAATACATGACACTTCGCAAATCATATTATATCTTACCATGAAACATAGAAATGAGATGCGATATCGCGTTTTAAGAAGCATTAGAAATCTATTGCTACGATACGTAGACATCTGCAGACGCTATTTCTTTGCAAGGAAGTGTCGCATTTACATTCATTTGAAGTGTAGACGAGGAATACATAAAACTTCGCAAATCATATTATATCTTACCATGAAACATAGAAATGAGATGCGATATCGCGTTTTAAGAAGCATTAGAAATCTATTGCTACGATACGTAGACATCTGCGAACGCTATTGCCTAACGAGGAAGTGTCGCATTCACATTCCTTTGAAGTGTAGACGAGGAATACATGACACTTCGCAAATCATATTATATCTTACCATGAAACATAGAAATGAGATGCGATATCGCGTTTTAAGAAGCATTAGAAATCTGTTGCTACGATACGTAGACATCTGCAAACGCTATTTCCTTGCTAGGAAGTGTCGCATTTACATTCATTTGCCTCGTAGACGAGGAATGCATAACACTTCGCAATGAATATTATATCTTATCATGAAACATAGATATGAGATGCTATATCTCGTTTTAAGAAGCATTTGAACTCTATTGCTACGATACGTAGACATCTGCAGACGCTATATATTTGCAAGGAAGTGTCGCATTTACATTCATTTGAAGTGTAGACGAGGAATACATAAAACTTCGCAAATCATATTATATCTTACCATGAAACATAGAAATGAGATGCGATATCGTGTTTTAAGAATCAGAAGTACTCCATTGTTACGATACGTAGACATCTGCAAACGCTATTTCCTTGCAAGGAAGTGTCGCATTTACATTCATTTGAATCGTAGACGAGGAATGCATAACACTTCGCAATGAATATTATATCTTATCATGAAACATGGATATGAGATGCTATATCTCGTTTTAAGAAGCATTTGAACTCTATTGCTACGATACCTAGACATCTGCAGACGCTATTTCCTTGCAAGGAAGTGTCGCATTTACATTCATTTGAAGTGTAGACGAGGAATACATGACACTTCGCAAATCATATTATATCTTACCATGAAACATAGAAATGAGATGCGATATCGCGTTTTAAGAAGCATTAGAAATCTATTGCTACGATACGTAGACATCTGCAGACGCTATTTCTTTGCAAGGAAGTGTCGCATTTACATTCATTTGAAGTGCAGACGAGGAATACATAAAACTTCGCAAATCATATTATATCTTACCATGAAACATAGAAATGAGATGCGATATCGCGTTTTAAGAAGCATTAGAACTCTATTGCTACGATACGTAGACATCTGCAGACGCTATTTCCTTGCAAGGAAGTGTCGCATTTACATTCATTTGAAGTGTGGACGTGGAATACATAACACTTCGCAAATCATATTATATCTTACCATGAAACATAGAAATGAGATGCGATATTGTGTGTTGAGAAGCATTAGAACTCTATCGCTACAATACCTAGACATCTGCAGACGCTATTTCCTTTCAAGGAAGTGTCGCATTTACATTCATTTCAAGTGTAGACGAGGAGTAGGTAATATTTCGCAAATCATATTATATCTTACCACGAAACATAGAAATGAGATGCGATATCGCTTTTTAAGAATCATAAGAACTCTATTGCTACGATACGTAGACATCTGCAAACGCTATTTCCTCGCAAGGAAGTGTCGCATTTACATTCATTTGAAGTGTAGACGAGGAATACATAACACTTCGCAAATCATATTATATCTTACCATGAAACATAGAAATGAGATGCGATATTGTGTGTTGAGAAGCATTAGAACTCTATCGCTACGATACCTAGACATCTGCAAACGCTATTTCCTTGCAAGGAAGTGTTGCATTTACATTCATCTGAAGTGTAGACGAGGAATACATAACACTTCGCAAATTATAAAATATCTTACCATGAAACATAGAACTGAAATGCGATATCGCGTTTTAGGAAGCATTAGAACTCTCTTGCTACGATACCTAGACATCTGCAGGCGCTATTTCCTAGCAAGGAAGTGTCGCATTTACATTCATTTGAAGTGTAGACGAGGAATACATGACACTTCGCAAATCATATTATATCTTACCATGAAACATAGAAATGAGATGCGATATCGCGTTTTAAGAAGCATTAGAAATCTATTGCTACGATACGTAGACATCTGCAGACGCTATTTCTTTGCAAGGAAGTGTCGCATTTACATTCATTTGAAGTGCAGACGAGGAATACATAAAACTTCGCAAATCATATTATATCTTACCATGAAACATAGAAATGAGATGCGATATCGCGTTTTAAGAAGCATTAGAAATCTATTGCTACGATACGTAGACATCTGCAAACGCTATTTCCTTGCAAGGAAGTGTCGCATTTACATTCATTTGAAGTGTAGACGAGGAATATATAACACTTCGCAAATCATATTATATCTTACCATGAAACATAGAGATGAAATGCGATATCGCGTTTTAAGAAGCATTAGAACTCTATTGCTACGATACCTAGACATCTGCAGACGCTATTTCCTAGCAAGGAAGTGTCGCATTTACATTCATTTGAAGTGTAGACGAGGAATACATGACACTTCGCAAATCATATTATATCTTACCATGAAACATAGAAATGAGATGCGATATCGCGTTTTAAGAAGCATTAGAAATCTATTGCTACGATACGTAGACATCTGCAGACGCTATTTCTTTGCAAGGAAGTGTCGCATTTACATTCATTTGAAGTGTAGACGAGGAATACATAAAACTTCGCAAATCATATTATATCTTACCATGAAACATAGAAATGAGATGCGATATCGTGTTTTAAGAATCAGAAGTACTCCATTGTTACGATACGTAGACATCTGCAAACGCTATTTCCTTGCAAGGAAGTGTCGCATTTACATTCATTTGAATCGCAGACGAGGAATGCATAACACTTCGCAATGAATATTATATCTTATCATGAAACATGGATATGAGATGCTATATCTCGTTTTAAGAAGCATTTGAACTCTATTGCTACGATACCTAGACATCTGCAGACGCTATTTCCTTGCAAGGAAGTGCCCCATTTACATTCATTTGAAGTGTAGACGAGGAATACATGACACTTCGCAAATCATATTATATCTTACCATGAAACATAGAAATGAGATGCGATATCGCGTATTAAGAAGCATTAGAAATCTATTGCTACGATACGTAGAAATCTGCAAACGCTATTTCCTTGCAAGGAAGTGTCGCATTTACATTCATTTGAATCGTATACGAGGAATGCATAACACTTCGCAATGAATATTATATCTTATCATGAAACATAGAAATGAGATGCGATATCGCGTTTTGAGAAGCATTAGAACTCTATTGCTACGATACGTAGACATCTGCAGACGCTATTTCCTTGCAAGGAAGTGTCGCATTTACATTCATTTGAAGTGTGGACGTGGAATACATGACACTTCGCAAATCATATTATATCTTACCATGAAACATAGAAATGAGATGCGATATTGTGTGTTGAGAAGAATTAGAACTCTATCGCTACAATACCTAGACATCTGCAGACGCTATTTCCTTGCAAGGAAGTATCGCATTTACATTCATTTGAAGTGTAGACGACGAATACATAACACTTCGCAAATTATAAAATTTCTTACCATGAAACATAGAAATGAGATGCGATATCGCGTTTTAAGAAGCATTAGAAATCTATTGCTACGATACGTAGACATCTGCAAACGCTATATCTTTGCAAGGAAGTGTCGCATTTACATTCATTTGAAGTGTAGACGAGGAATACATAACACTTCGCAAATCATATTATATCTTACCATGAAACATAGAAATGAGATGCGATATTGTGTGTTGAGAAGCATTAGAACTCTATCGCTACGATACCTAGACATCTGCAAACGCTATTTCCTTGCAAGGAAGTGTTGCATTTACATTCATTTGAAGTGTAGACGAGGAATACATAACACTTCGCAAATTATAAAATATCTTACCATGAAACATAGAACTGAAATGCGATATCGCGTTTTAAGAAGCATTAGAACTCTATTGCTACGATACCTAGACATCTGCAGACGCTATTTCCTAGCAAGGAAGTGTCGCATTTACATTCATTTGAGTGTAGACGAGGAAAACATGACACTTCGCAAATCATATTATATCTTACCATGAAACATAGAAATGAGATGCGATATCGCGTTTTAAGAAGCATTAGAAATCTATTGCTACGATACGTAGACATCTGCAGACGCTATTTCTTTGCAAGGAAGTGTCGCAATTACATTCATTTGAAGTGTAGACGAGGAATACATAACACTTCGCAAATTATAAAATATCTTACCATGAAACATAGAACTGAAATGCGATATCGCGTTTTAAGAAGCATTAGAACTCTATTGCTACGATACCTAGACATCTGCAGACGCTATTTCCTAGCAAGGAAGTGTCGCATTTACATTCATTTGAGTGTAGACGAGGAATACATGACACTTCGCAAATCATATTATATCTTACCATGAAACATAGAAATGAGATGCGATATCGCGTTTTAATAAGCATTAGATATCAATTGCTACGATACGTAGACAGCTGCAAACGCTATTTCTTTGGAAGGAAGTGTCGCATTTACATTCATTTGAAGTGTAGACGAGGAATACATAACACTTCGCAAATCATATTATATCTTACCATGAAACATAGAAATGAGATGCGATATTGTGTGTTGAGAAGCATTAGAACTCTATCGCTACGATACATAGACATCTGCAGACGCTATTTCCTTTCAAGGAAGTGTCGCATTTACATTCATTTGAAGTGTAGACGAGGAGTAGTTAACACTTCGCAAATCATATTATATCTTACCAGGAAACATAGAAATGAGATGCGATATCGCGTTTTAAGAAGCATTAGAAATCTATTGCTACGATACGTAGACATCTGCAAACGCTATTTCCTTGCAAGGAAGTATCGCATTTACATTCATTTGAAGTGTAGACGAGGAATACATAACACTTCGCAAATTATAAAATATCTTACCATGAAACATAGAAATGAGATGCGATTTCGCGTTTTAAGAAGCATTAGAAATCTATTGCTACGATACGTAGACATCTGCAAACGCTATAACTTTGCAAGGAAGTATCGCATTTACATTCCTTTGAAGTGTAGACGAGGAATACATAACACTTCGCAAATCATATTATATCTTACCATGAAACATAGAAATGAGATGCGATATCGTGTTTTAAGAATCATAAGAACTCCATTGCTACGATACGTAGACATCTGCAAACGCTATTTCCTTGCAAGGAAGTATCGCATTTACATTCATTTGAAGTGTAGACGACGAATACATAACACTTCGCAAATTATAAAATATCTTACCATGAAACATAGAAATGAGATGCGATATCGCGTTTTAAGAAGCATTAGAAATCTATTGCTACGATACGTAGACATCTGCAAACGCTATATCTTTGCAAGGAAGTGTCGCATTTACATTCATTTGAAGTGTAGAGGAGGAATACATAACACTTCGCAAATCATATTATATCTTACCATGAAACATAGAAATGAGATGCGATATTGTCTTTTAAGAATCATAAGAACTCTATTGCTACGATACGTAGACATCTGCAAACGCTCTTTCCTTGCAAGGAAGTGTCGCATTAACATTCATATGAAGTGTAGACGAGGAATACATAACACTTCGCAAATCATATTATATCTTACCATGAAACATAGAAATGAGATGCGATATCGCGTTTTACGAATCATAAGAACTCTATTGCTACGATACGTAGAAATCTGCAAACGCTATTTCCTTGCAAGGAAGTGTCGCATTTACATTCATTTGAATCGTATACGAGGAATGCATAACACTTCGCAATGAATATTATATCTTATCATGAAACATAGAAATGAGATGCGATATCGCGTTTTGAGAAGCATTAGAACTCTATTGCTACGATACGTAGACATCTGCAGACGCTATTTCCTTGCAAGGAAGTGTCGCATTTACATTCATTTGAAGTGTGGACGTGGAATACATAACACTTCGCAAATCATATTATATCTTACCATGAAACATAGAAATGAGATGCGATATCGCGTTTTAAGAGGCATTAGAAATCTATTGCTACGATACGTAGACATCTGCAGACGCTATTTCTTTGCAAGGAAGTGTCGCATTTACATTCATTTGAAGTGTAGACGAGGAATACATAAAACTTCGCAAATCATATTATATCTTACCATGAAACATAGAAATGAGATGCGATATCGCGTTTTAAGAAGCATTAGAAATCTATTGCTACGATACGTAGACATCTGCGAACGCTATTGCCTAACGAGGAAGTGTCGCATTCACATTCCTTTGAAGTGTAGACGAGGAATACATGACACTTCGCAAATCATATTATATCTTACCATGAAACATAGAAATGAGATGCGATATCGCGTTTTAAGAAGCATTAGAAATCTGTTGCTACGATACGTAGACATCTGCAAACGCTATTTCCTTGCTAGGAAGTGTCGCATTTACATTCATTTGCCTCGTAGACGAGGAATGCATAACACTTCGCAATGAATATTATATCTTATCATGAAACATAGATATGAGATGCTATATCTCGTTTTAAGAAGCATTTGAACTCTATTGCTACGATACGTAGACATCTGCAGACGCTATATATTTGCAAGGAAGTGTCGCATTTACATTCATTTGAAGTGTAGACGAGGAATACATAAAACTTCGCAAATCATATTATATCTTACCATGAAACATAGAAATGAGATGCGATATCGTGTTTTAAGAATCAGAAGTACTCCATTGTTACGATACGTAGACATCTGCAAACGCTATTTCCTTGCAAGGAAGTGTCGCATTTACATTCATTTGAATCGTAGACGAGGAATGCATAACACTTCGCAATGAATATTATATCTTATCATGAAACATGGATATGAGATGCTATATCTCGTTTTAAGAAGCATTTGAACTCTATTGCTACGATACCTAGACATCTGCAGACGCTATTTCCTTGCAAGGAAGTGCCCCATTTACATTCATTTGAAGTGTAGACGAGGAATACATGACACTTCGCAAATCATATTATATCTTACCATGAAACATAGAAATGAGATGCGATATCGCGTATTAAGAAGCATTAGAAATCTATTGCTACGATACGTAGAAATCTGCAAACGCTATTTCCTTGCAAGGAAGTGTCGCATTTACATTCATTTGAATCGTATACGAGGAATGCATAACACTTCGCAATGAACATTATATCTTATCATGAAACATAGAAATGAGATGCGATATCGCGTTTTGAGAAGCATTAGAACTCTATTGCTACGATACGTAGACATCTGCAGACGCTATTTCCTTGCAAGGAAGTGTCGCATTTACATTCATTTGAAGTGTGGACGTGGAATACATGACACTTCGCAAATCATATTATATTTTACCATGAAACATAGAAATGAGATGCGATATTGTGTGTTGAGAAGCATTAGAACTCTATCGCTACAATACCTAGACATCTGCAGACGCTATTTCCTTTCAAGGAAGTGTCGCATTTACAATCATTTGAAGTGTAGACGAGGAATACATGACACTTCGCAAATCATATTATATCTTACCATGAAACATAGAAATGAGATGCGATATCGCGTTTTAAGGAGCATTAGAAATCTATTGCTACGATACGTAGACATCTGCAGACGCCATTTCTTTGCAAGGAAGTGTCGCATTTACATTCATTTGAAGTGTAGACGAGGAATACATAAAACTTCGCAAATCATATTATATCTTACCATGAAACATAGAAATGAGATGCGATATCGCGTTTTAAGAAGCATTAGAAATCTATTGCTACGATACGTAGACAGCTGCAAATGCTATTTCTTTGGAAGGAAGTGTCGCATTTACATTCATTTGAAGTGTAGACGAGGAATACATAACAGTTCGCAAATCATATTATATCTTACCATGAAACATAGAAATGAGATGCGATATTGTGTGTTGAGAAGCATTAGAACTCTATCGCTACGATACCTAGACATCTGCAGACGCTATTTCCTTTCAAGGAAGTGTCGCATTTACATTCATTTGAAGTGTAGACGAGGAATACATAACACTTCGCAAATCATATTATATCTTACCATGAAACATAGAAATGAGATGCGATATCGTGTTTTAAGAATCATAAGAACTCCATTGCTACGCTACGTAGACATCTGCAAACGCTATTTCCTTGCAAGGAAGTGTCGCGTTTACATTCATTTGAATCGTAGACGAGGAATGCATAACACTTCGCAAATCATATTATATCTTACCATGAAACATAGGAATGACATGCGATATCGCGTTTTAAGAATCATAAGAACTCTATTGCTACGATACGTAGACATCTGCAAACGCTATTTCCTAGCGAGGAAGTGTCGCATTCACATTCATTTGAAGTGTAGACGAGGAATACATAACACTTCGCAAATCATATTATATCTTACCATGAAACATAGAAATGAGATGCGATATCGCCTTTTAAGAAGCATTAGAAATCTATTGCTACTATACGTAGACATCTGCAAACGCTATTTCCTTGCTAGGAAGTGTCGCATTTACATTCATTTGAAGTGTAGACGAGGAATACATGACACTTCGCATATCATATTATATCTTACCATGAAACATAGAAATGAGATGCGATATTGTGTGTTGAGAAGCATTAGAACTCTATCGCTACAATACCTAGACATCTGCAGACGCTATTTCCTTTCAAGGAAGTGTCGCATTTACATTCATTTGAAGTGTAGACGAGGAGTAGGTAACACTTCGCAAATCATATTATATCTTACCACGAAACATAGAAATGAGATGCGATATCGCTTTTTAAGAATCATAAGAACTCTATTGCTACGATACGTAGACATCTGCAAACGCTCTTTCCTTGCAAGGAAGTGTCGCATTTACATTCATTTGAAGTGTAGACGAGGAATACATAACACTTCGCAAATCATATTATATCTTACCATGAAACATAGAAATGAGATGCGATATCGCGTTTTAAGAATCATTAGAAATCTATTGCTACTATACGTAGACATCTGCAAACGCTATTTCCTTGCTAGGAAGTGTCGCATTTACATTCATTTGAAGTGTAGACGAGGAATACATGACACTTCGCAAATCATATTATATCTTACCATGAAACATAGGAATGACATGCGATATCGCGTTTTAAGAATCATAAGAACTCTATTGCTACGATACGTAGACATCTGCAAACGCTATTACCTAGCGAGGAAGTGTCGCATTCACATTCCTTTGAAGTGTAGACGAGGAATACATATCACTTCGCAAATCATATTATATCTTACCATGAAACATAGAAATGAGATGCGATATCGTGTTTTAAGAATCATAAGAACTCCATTGCTACGATACGTAGACATCTGCAAACGCTATTTCCTTGCAAGGAAGTGTCGCATTTACATTCATTTGAAGTGTAGACGAGGAATACATAACACTTCGCAAATCATATTATATCTTACCATGAAACATAGAAATGAGATGCGATATCGCGTTTTAAGAAGCATAAGAAATCTATTGCTACGATACGTAGACATCTGCAAACGCTATTACCTAGCGAGGAAGTGTCGCATTCACATTCCTTTGAAGTGTAGACGAGGAATACATAACACTTCGCAAATCATATTATATCTTACCATGAAACATAGAAATGAGATGCGATATCGTGTTTTAAGAATCATAAGAACTCCATTGCTACGATACGTAGACATCTGCAAACGCTATTTCCTTGCAAGGAAGTATCGCATTTACATTCATTTGAAGTGTAGAAGAGGAATACATAACACTTCGCAAATTATAAAATATCTTACAATGAAACATAGAAATGAGATGCGATATCGCGTTTTAAGAAGCATTAGAACTCTATTGCTACGATACGTAGACATCTGCAGACGCTATTTCCTTGCAAGGATGTGTCGCATTTACATTCATTTGAAGTGTGGACGTGGAATACATGACACTTCGCAAATCATATTATATCTTACCATGAAACATAGAAATGAGATGCGATATCGCGTTTTGAGAAGCATTAGAAATCTATTGCTACGATACGTAGACATCTGCAGACGCCATTTCCTAGCAAGGAAGTGTCGCATTTACATTCATTTGAAGTGTAGGCGAGGAATACATAACACTTCGCAAATCATATTATATCTTACCATGAAACATAGAAATGAGATGCGATATTGTGTGTTGAGAAGCATTAGAACTCTATCGCTACAATACCTAGACATCTGCAGACGCTATTTCCTTTCAAGGAAGTGTCGCATTTACATTCATTTGAAGTGTAGACGAGGAGTAGGTAACACTTCGCAAATCATATTATATCTTACCACGAAACATAGAAATGAGATGCGATATCGCTTTTTAAGAATCATAAGAACTCTATTGCTACGATACGTAGACATCTGCAAACGCTCTTTCCTTGCAAGGAAGTGTCGCATTTACATTCATTTGAAGTGTAGACGAGGAATACATAACACTTCGCAAATCATATTATATCTTACCATGAAACATAGAAATGAGATGCGATATCGCGTTTTAAGAATCATTAGAAATCTATTGCTACTATACGTAGACATCTGCAAACGCTATTTCCTTGCTAGGAAGTGTCGCATTTACATTCATTTGAAGTGTAGACGAGGAATACATGACACTTCGCAAATCATATTATATCTTACCATGAAACATAGGAATGACATGCGATATCGCGTTTTAAGAATCATAAGAACTCTATTGCTACGATACGTAGACATCTGCAAACGCTATTACCTAGCGAGGAAGTGTCGCATTCACATTCCTTTGAAGTGTAGACGAGGAATACATATCACTTCGCAAATCATATTATATCTTACCATGAAACATAGAAATGAGATGCGATATCGTGTTTTAAGAATCATAAGAACTCCATTGCTACGATACGTAGACATCTGCAAACGCTATTTCCTTGCAAGGAAGTGTCGCATTTACATTCATTTGAAGTGTAGACGAGGAATACATAACACTTCGCAAATCATATTATATCTTACCATGAAACATAGAAATGAGATGCGATATCGCGTTTTAAGAAGCATAAGAAATCTATTGCTACGATACGTAGACATCTGCAAACGCTATTACCTAGCGAGGAAGTGTCGCATTCACATTCCTTTGAAGTGTAGACGAGGAATACATAACACTTCGCAAATCATATTATATCTTACCATGAAACATAGAAATGAGATGCGATATCGTGTTTTAAGAATCATAAGAACTCCATTGCTACGATACGTAGACATCTGCAAACGCTATTTCCTTGCAAGGAAGTATCGCATTTACATTCATTTGAAGTGTAGAAGAGGAATACATAACACTTCGCAAATTATAAAATATCTTACAATGAAACATAGAAATGAGATGCGATATCGCGTTTTAAGAAGCATTAGAACTCTATTGCTACGATACGTAGACATCTGCAGACGCTATTTCCTTGCAAGGATGTGTCGCATTTACATTCATTTGAAGTGTGGACGTGGAATACATGACACTTCGCAAATCATATTATATCTTACCATGAAACATAGAAATGAGATGCGATATCGCGTTTTGAGAAGCATTAGAAATCTATTGCTACGATACGTAGACATCTGCAGACGCCATTTCCTAGCAAGGAAGTGTCGCATTTACATTCATTTGAAGTGTAGGCGAGGAATACATAACACTTCGCAAATCATATTATATCTTACCATGAAACATAGAAATGAGATGCGATATCGTGTTTTAAGAATCATAAGAACTCCATTGCTACGATACGTAGATATCTGCAAACGCTATTTCCTTGCAAGGAAGTATCGCATTTACATTCATTTGAAGTGTAGACGAGGAATACATAACACTTCGCAAATCATATTATATCTTACCATGAAACATAGAAATGGGATGCGATATCGCGTTTTAAGTATCATAAGAACTCTATTGCTACGATACGTAGACATTTGCAAACGCTATTTCCTTGCAAGGAAGTGTCGCATTTACATTCATTTGACTCGTAGACGAGGAATGCATAACACTTCGCAAATCATATTATATCTTACCATGAAACATAGAAATGGGATGCGATATCGCGATTTAAGAATCATACGAACTCTATTGCTACGATACGTAGACATCTGCAGACGCTATTTCCCAGCAAGGAAGTGTCGCATTTACATTCATTTGAAGTGTAGACGAGGAATACATGACACTTCGCAAATCATATTATATCTTACCATGAAACATAGAAATGAGATGCGATATCGCCTTTTAAGAAGCATTAGAAATCTATTGCTACTATACGTAGACATCTGCAAACGCTATTTCCTTGCTAGGAAGTGTCGCATTTACATTCATTTGAAGTGTAGACGAGGAATACATGACACTTCGCATATCATATTATATCTTACCATAAAACATAGAAATGAGATGCGATATTGTGTGTTGAGAAGCATTAGAAATCAATTGCTACGATACGTAGACATCTGCAAACGCTATTACCTAGCGAGGAAGTGTCGCATTCACATTCCTTTGAAGTGTAGACGAGGAATACATAACACTTCGCAAATCATATTATATCTTACCATGAAACATAGAAATGAGATGCGATATTGTGTTTTAAGAATCATAAGAACTCTATTGCTACGATGCGTAGACATCTGCAAACGCTCTTTCCTTGCAAGGAAGTGTCGCATTAAAATTCATATGAAGTGTAGACGAGGAATACATAACACTTCGCAAATCATATTATATCTTACCATGAAACAGAAATGAGATGCGATATCGTGTTTTAAGAATCAGAAGAACTCCATTGCTATGATACGTAGACATCTGCAAACGCTATTTCCTTGCAAGGAAGTATCGCATTTACATTCATTTGAAGTGTAGACGAGGAATACATAACACTTCGCAAATTATAAAATATCTTACCATGAAACATAGAAATGAGATGCGATATCGCGTTTTAAGAAGCATTAGAACTCTATTGCTACGATACGTAGACATCTGCAGACGCTATTTCCTTGCAAGGAAGTGTCGCATTTACATTCATTTGAAGTGTGGACGTGGAATACGTGACACTTCGCAAATCATATTATATCTTACCATGAAACATAGAAATGAGATGCGATATCGCGTTTTAAGAAGCATTAGAAATCTATTGCTAAGATACGTAGACATCTGCAGACGCCATTTCCTAGCAAGGAAGTGTCGCACTTACATTCATTTGACTCGTAGACGAGGAATGCATAACACTTCGCAAATCATATTATATCTTACCATGAAACATAGAAATGAGATGCGATATCGCGTTTTAAGAAGCATAAGAAATCTATTGCTACGATACGTAGACATCTGCAAACGCTATTACCTAGCGAGGAAGTGTCGCATTCACATTCCTTTGAAGTGTAGACGTGGAATACGTGACACTTCGCAAATCATATTATATCTTACCATGAAACATAGAAATGAGATGCGATATCGCGTTTTAAGAAGCATTAGAAATCTATTGCTAAGATACGTAGACATCTGCAGACGCCATTTCCTAGCAAGGAAGTGTCGCACTTACATTCATTTGACTCGTAGACGAGGAATGCATAACACTTCGCAAATCATATTATATCTTACCATGAAACATAGAAATGAGATGCGATATCGCGTTTTAAGAAGCATAAGAAATCTATTGCTACGATACGTAGACATCTGCAAACGCTATTACCTAGCGAGGAAGTGTCGCATTCACATTCCTTGGAAGTGTAGACGAGGAATACATAACACTTCGCAAATCATATTATATCTTACCATGAAACATAGAAATGAGATGCGATATCGTGTTTTAAGAATCATAAGAACTCCATTGCTACGATACGTAGACATCTGCAAACGCTATTTCCTTGCAAGGAAGTATCGCATTTACATTCATTTGAAGTGTAGACGAGGAATACATAACACTTCGCAAATTATAAAATATCTTACCATGAGACATAGAAATGAGATGCGATATGGCGTTTTAAGAAGCATTAGAAATCTATTGCTACGATACGTAGACATCTGCAAACGCTATATCTTTGCAAGGAAGTGTCGCATTTACATTCATTTGAAGTGTAGAGGAGGAATACATAACACTTCGCATATCATATTATATCTTACCATGAAACATAGAAATGAGATGCGATATTGTGTTTTAAGAATCATAAGAACTCTATTGCTACGACACGTAGACATCTGCAAACGCTCTTTCCTTGCAAGGAAGTGTCGCATTAACATTCATATGAAGTGTAGACGAGGAATACATAACACTACGCAAATCATATTATATCTTACCATGAAACATAGAAATGAGTTGCGATATCGCGTTTTACGAATCATAAGAACTCTATTGCTACGATACGTAGAAATCTGCAAACGCTATTTCCTTGCAAGGAAGTGTCGCATTTACATTCATTTGAATCGTACACGAGGAATGCATAACACTTCGCAATGAATATTATATCTTATCATGAAACATAGATATGAGATGCAATATCTCGTTTTAAGAAGTTTTTGAACTCTATTGCTACGATACCTAGACACCTGCAGACGCTATTTCCCAGCAAGGAAGTGTCGCATTTACATTCATTTGAAGTGTAGACGAGGAATACATGACACTTCGCAAATCATATTATATCTTACCATGAAACATAGAAATGAGATGCGATATCGCCTTTTAAGAAGCATTAGAAATCTATTGCTACTATACGTAGACATCTGCAAACGCTATTTCCTTGCTAGGAAGTGTCGCATTTACATTCATTTGAAGTGTAGACGAGGAATACATGACACTTCGCATATCATATTATATCTTACCATAAAACATAGAAATGAGATGCGATATTGTGTGTTGAGAAGCATTAGAAATCAATTGCTACGATACGTAGACATCTGCAAACGCTATTACCTAGCGAGGAAGTGTCGCATTCACATTCCTTTGAAGTGTAGACGAGGAATACATAACACTTCGCAAATCATATTATATCTTACCATGAAACATAGAAATGAGATGCGATATCGCGTTTTAAAAAGCGTTAGAAATCAATTGCTACGATACGTAGACATCTGCAAACGCTATTACCTAGCGAGGAAGTGTCGCATTCACATTCCTTTGAAGTGTAGACGAGGAATACATAACACTTCGCAAATCATATTATATCTTACCATGAAACATAGAAATGAGATGCGATATCGTGTTTTAAGAATCATAAGAACTTCATTGCTACGATACGTAGACATCTGCAAACGCTATATCTTTGCAAGGAAGTGTCGCATTTACATTCATTTGAAGTGTAGAGGAGGAATACATAACACTTCGCAAATCATATTAAATCTTACCATGAAACATAGAAATGAGATGCGATATTGTGTTTTAAGAATCATAAGAACTCTATTGCTACGATACGTAGACATCTGCAAACGCTCTTTCCTTGCAAGGAAGTGTCGCATTAACATTCATGTGAAGTGTAGACGAGGAATACATAACACTTCGCAGAACATATTATATCTTACCATGAAACAGAAATGAGATGCGATATCGTGTTTTAAGAATCATAAGAACTCCATTGCTACGATACGTAGACATCTGCAAACGCTATTTCCTTGCAAGGAAGTATCGCATTTACATTCATTTGAAGTGTAGACGAGGAATACATAACACTTCGCAAATTATAAAATATCTTACCATGAAACATAGAAATGAGATGCGATATCGCGTTTTAAGAAGCATTAGAACTCTATTGCTACGATACGTAGACATCTGCAGACGCTATTTCCTTGCAAGGAAGTGTCGCATTTACATTCATTTGAAGTGTAGACGAGGAATACATGACACTTCGCAAATCATATTATATCTTACCATGAAACATAGAAATGAGATGCGATATCGCCTTTTAAGAAGCATTAGAAATCTATTGCTACTATACGTAGACATCTGCAAACGCTATTTCCTTGCTAGGAAGTGTCGCATTTACATTCATTTGAAGTGTAGACGAGGAATACATGACACTTCGCATATCATATTATATCTTACCATAGAACATAGAAATGAGATGCGATATTGTGTGTTGAGAAGCATTAGAAATCAATTGCTACGATACGTAGACATCTGCAAACGCTATTACCTAGCGAGGAAGAGTCGCATTCACATTCCTTTGAAGTGTAGACGAGGAATACATAACACTTCGCAAATCATATTATATCTTACCATGAAACATAGAAATGAGATGCGATATCGCGTTTTAAATAGCATTAGAAATCAATTGCTACGATACGTAGACATCTGCAAACGCTATTACCTAGCGAGGAAGTGTCGCATTCACATTCCTTTGAAGTGTAGACGAGGAATACATAACACTTCGCAAATCATATTATATCTTACCATGAAACATAGAAATGAGATGCGATATCGTGTTTTAAGAATCATAAGAACTTCATTGCTACGATACGTAGACATCTGCAAACGCTATATCTTTGCAAGGAAGTGTCGCATTTACATTCATTTGAAGTGTAGAGGAGGAATACATAACACTTCACAAATCATATTATATCTTACCATGAAACATAGAAATGAGATGCGATATTGTGTTTTAAGAATCATAAGAACTCTATTGCTACGATACGTAGACATCTGCAAACGCTCTTTCCTTGCAAGGAAGTGTCGCATTAAAATTCATGTGAAGTGTAGACGAGGAATACATAACACTTCGCAAATCATATTATATCTTACCATGAAACAGAAATGAGATGCGATATCGTGTTTTAAGAATCATAAGAACTCCATTGCTACGATACGTAGACATCTGCAAACGCTATTTCCTTGCAAGGAAGTATCGCATTTACATTCATTTGAAGTGTAGACGAGGAATACATAACACTTCGCAAATTATAAAATATCTTACCATGAAACATAGAAATGAGATGCGATATCGCGTTTTAAGAAGCATTAGAACTCTATTGCTACGATACGTAGACATCTGCAGACGCTATTTCCTTGCAAGGAAGTGTCGCATTTACATTCATTTGAAGTGTAGACGAGGAATACATGACACTTCGCAAATCATATTATATCTTACCATGAAACATAGAAATGAGATGCGATATTGTGTGTTGAGAAGCATTAGAACTCTATCGCTACGATACCTAGACATTTGCAGACGCTATTTCCTTTCAAGGAAGTGTCGCATTTACATTCATTTGAAGTGTAGACGAGGAGTAGGTAACACTTCGCAAATCATATTATATCTTACCATGAAACATAGAAATGAGATGCGATATCGCGTTTTAAAAAGCATTAGAAATCAATTGCTACGATACGTAGACATCTGCAAACGCTATTACCTAGCGAGGAAGTGTCGCATTCACATTCCTTTGAAGTGTAGACGAGGAATACATAACACTTCGCAAATCATATTATATCTTACCATGAAACATAGAAATGAGATGCGATATTGTGTTTTAAGAATCATAAGAACTCTATTGCTACGATACGTAGACATCTGCAAACGCTCTTTCCTTGCAAGGAAGTGTCGCATTAACATTCACATGAAGTGTAGACGAGGAATACATAACACTTCGCAAATCATATTATATCTTACCATGAAACATAGAAATGAGATGCGATATCGCGTTTTACGAATCATAAGAACTCTATTGCTACGATACGTAGAAATCTGCAAACGCTATTTCCTTGCAAGGAAGTGTCGCATTTACATTCATTTGAATCGTATACGAGGAATGCATAACACTTCGCAATGGATATTATATCTTATCATGAAACATAGATATGAGATGCAATATCTCGTTTTAAGAAGCATTTGAACTCTATTGCTACGATACCTAGACACCTGCAGACGCTATTTCCTAGCAAGGAAGTGTCGCATTTACATTCATTTGAAGTGTAGACGAGGAATGCATGACACTTCGCAAATCATATTATATCTTATCATGAAACATAGATATGAGATGCAATATCTCGTTTTAAGAAGCATTTGAACTCTATTGCTACGATACCTAGACACCTGCAGACGCTATTTCCTAGCAAGGAAGTGTCGCATTTACATTCATTTGAAGTGTAGACGAGGAATACATGACACTTCGCAAATCATATTGTATCTTATCGTGAAACATAGATATGAGATGCAATATCTCGTTTTAAGAAGCATTTGAACTCTATTGCTACGATACCTAGACACCTGCAGACGCTATTTCCTAGCAAGGAAGTGTCGCATTTACATTCATTTGAAGTGTAGACGAGGAATAGATGACACTTCGCAAATCATATTATATCTTACCATGAAACATGGAAATGAGATGCGATGTCGCGTTTTAAGAAGCATTAGAAATCTATTGCTACGATACGTAGACATCTGCAAACGCTATTTCTCTGCAAGGATGTGTGGCAATTACATTCATTTGAAGTGTAGACGAGGAATACATAACACTTCGCAAATCATATTATATCTTACCATGAAACATAGAAATGAGATGCGATATCGCGTTTTAAGAAGCATTAGAAATCTATTGCTACGATACGTAGACATCTGCAAACGCTATTTCTTTGCAAGGAAGTGTGGCAATTACATTCATTTGAAGTGTAGACGAGGAATGCATAACACTTCGCAAATCATATTATATCTTACCATGAAACATAGAAATGAGATGCGATATCGCGATTTAAGGATCATACGAACTCTATTGCTACGATACGTAGACATCTGCAGACGCTATTTCCCAGCAAGGAAGTGTCGCATTTACATTCATTTGAAGTGTAGACGAGGAGTAGGTAACACTTCGCAAATCATATTATATCTTACCATGAAACATAGAAATGAGATGCGATATCGCGTTTTAAAAAGCATTAGAAATCAATTGCTACGATACGTAGACATCTGCAAACGCTATTACCTAGCGAGGAAGTGTCGCATTCACATTCCTTTGAAGTGTAGACGAGGAATAGATAACACATCGCAAATCATATTATATCTTACCATGAAACATAGAAATGAAATGCGATATTGTGTTTTAAGAATCATAAGAACTCTATTGCTACGATACGTAGACATCTGCAAACGCTCTTTCCTTGCAAGGAAGTGTCGCATTAACATTCACATGAAGTGTAGACGAGGAATACATAACACTTCGCAAATCATATTATATCTTACCATGAAACATAGAAATGAGATGAGATATCGCGATTTACGAATCATAAGAACTCTATTGCTACGATACGTAGAAATCTGCAAACGCTATTTCCTTGCAAGGAAGTGTCGCATTTACATTCATTTGAATCGTATACGAGGAATGCATAACACTTCGCAATGGATATTATATCTTATCATGAAACATAGATATGAGATGCAATATCTCGTTTTAAGAAGCATTTGAACTCTATTGCTACGATACCTAGACACCTGCAGACGCTATTTCCTAGCAAGGAAGTGTCGCATTTACATTCATTTGAAGTGTAGACGAGGAATGCATGACACTTCGCAAATCATATTATATCTTATCATGAAACATAGATATGAGATGCAATATCTCGTTTTAAGAAGCATTTGAACTCTATTGCTACGATACGTAGACATCTGCAAACGCTATTTCTTTGCAAGGAAGTGTGGCAATTACATTCATTTGAAGTGTAGACGAGGAATGCATAACACTTCGCAAATCATATTATATCTTACCATGAAGCATAGAAATGAGATGCGATATCGCGATTTAAGAATCATACGAACTCTATTGCTACGATACGTAGACATCTGCAGACGCTATTTCCCAGCAAGGAAGTGTCGCATTTACATTCATTTGAAGTGTAGACGAGGAATACATGACACTTCGCAAATCCTATTATATCTTACCATGAAACATAGAAATGAGATGCGATATCGCCTTTTAAGAAGCACTAGAAATCTATTGCTATTATACGTAGACATCTGCAAACGCTATTTCCTTGCTAGGAAGTGTCGCATTTACATTCATTTGAAGTGTAGACGAGGAATACATGACACTTCGCATATCATATTATACCTTACCATAAAACATAGAAATGAGATGCGATATTGTGTGTTGAGAAGCATTAGAAATCTATTGCTACGATACGTAGACATCTGCAAACGCTATTTCTTTGCAAGGAAGTGTGGCAATTACATTCATTTGAAGTGTAGACGAGGAATACATAACACTTCGCAAATCATATTATATCTTACCATGAAACATAGAAATGAGATGCGATATCGTGTTTTAAGAATCATAAGAACTCCATTGCTACGATACGTAGACATCTGCAAACGCTATTTCCTTGCAAGGAAGTATCGCATTTACATTCATTTGAAGTGTAGACGAGGAATACATAACACTTCGCAAATTATAAAATATCTTACAATGAAACATAGAAATGAGATGCGATATCGCGTTTTAAGAAGCATTAGAACTCTATTGCTACGATACGTAGACATCTGCAGACGCTATTTCCTTGCAAGGAAGTGTCGCATTTACATTCATTTGAAGTGTGGACGTGGAATACGTGACACTTCGCAAATCATATTATATCTTACCATGAAACATAGAAATGAGATGCGATATCGCGTTTTAAGAAGCATTAGAAATCTATTGCTACGATACGTAGACATCTGCAGACGCCATTTCCTAGCAAGGAAGTGTCGCACTTACATTCATTTGACTCGTAGACGAGGAATGCATAACACTTCGCAAATCATATTATATCTTACCATGAAACATAGAAATGAGATGCGATATCGCGATTTAAGAATCATACGAACTCTATTGCTACGATACGTAGACATCTGCAGACGCTATTTCCCAGCAAGGAAGTGTCGCATTTACATTCATTTGAAGTGTAGACGAGGAATACATGACACTTCGCAAATCATATTATATCTTACCATGAAACATAGAAATGAGATGCGATATCGCCTTTTAAGAAGCATTAGAAATCTATTGCTACTATACGTAGACATCTGCAAACGCTATTTCCTTGCTAGGAAGTGTCGCATTTACATTCATTTGAAGTGTAGACGTGGAATACATGACACTTCGCATATCATATTTTATCTTACCATAAAACATAGAAATGAGATGCGATATTGTGTGTTGAGAAGCATTAGAAATCAATTGCTACGATACGTAGACATCTGCATACGCTATTACCTAGCGAGGAAGTGTCGCATTCACATTCCTTTGAAGCGTAGACGAGGAATACATAACACTTCGCAAATCATATTATATCTTATCATGAAACATAGATATGAGATGCAATATCGCGTTTTAAAAAGCATTAGAAATCAATTGCTACGATACGTAGACATCTGCAAACGCTATTACCTAGCGAGGAAGTGTCGCATTCACATTCCTTTGAAGTGTAGACGAGGAATACATAACACTTCGCAAATCATATTATATCTTACCATGAAACATAGAAATGAGATGCGATATCGTGTTTTAAGAATCATAAGAACACCATTGCTACGATACGTAGACATCTGCAAACGCTATATCTTTGCAAGGAAGTGTCGCATTTACATTCATTTGAAGTGTAGAGGAGGAATACATAACACTTCGCAAATCATATTATATCTTACCATGAAACATAGAAATGAGATGCGATATAGTGTTTTAAGAATCATAAGATCTCTATTGCTACGATACGTAGACATCTGCAAACGCTCTTTCCTTGCAAGGAAGTGTCGCATTAACATTCATATGAAGTGTAGACGAGGAATACATAACACTTCGCAAATCATATTATATCTTACCATGAAACATAGAAATGAGATGCGATATCGCGTTTTACGAATCATAAGAACACCATTGCTACGATACGTAGACATCTGCAAACGCTATATCTTTGCAAGGAAGTGTCGCATTTACATTCATTTGAAGTGTAGACGAGGAATACATAACACTTCGCAAATCATATTATATCTTACCATGAAACATAGAAATGAGATGCGATATAGTGTTTTAAGAATCATAAGAACTCTATTGCTACGATACGTAGACATCTGCAAACGCTCTTTCCTTGCAAGGAAGTGTCGCATTAACATTCATATGAAGTGTAGACGAGGAATACATAACACTTCGCAAATCATATTATATCTTACCATGAAACGTAGAAATGAGATGCGATATCGCGTTTTACGAATCATAAGAACTCTATTGCTACGATACGTAGAAATCTGCAAACGCTATTTCCTTGCAAGGAAGTGTCGCATTTACATTCATTTGAATCGTATACGAGGAATGCATAACACATCGCAATGAATATTATATCTTATCATTAAACATAGATATGAGATGCAATATCTCGTTTTAAGAAGCATTTGAACTCTATTGCTACGATACCTAGACACCTGCAGACGCTATTTCCTAGCAGGGAAGTGTCGCATTTACATTCATTTGAAGTGTAGACGAGGAATGCATGACACTTCGCAAATCATATTATATCTTACCATGAAACATAGAAATGAGATGCGATATCGCGTTTTAAGAAGCATTAGAAATCTATTGCTACGATACGTAGACATCTGCAAACGCTATTTCTTTGCAAGGAAGTGTGGCATTTACATTCATTTGAAGTGTAGACGAGGAATACATAACACTTCTCAAATCATATTATATCTTACCATGAAACATAGAAATGAGATGCGATATCGTGTTTTAAGAATCATAAGAACTCCATTGCTACGATACGTAGACATCTGCAAACGCTATTTCCTTGCAAGGAAGTATCGCATTTACATTCATTTGAAGTGTAGACGAGGAATACATAACACTTCGCAAATTATAAAATATCTTACCATGAAACATAGAAATGAGATGCGATATCGCGTTTTAAGAAGCATTAGAACTCTATTGCTACGATACGTAGACATCTGCAGACGCTATTTCCTTGCAAGGAAGTGTCGCATTTACATTCATTTGAAGTGTGAACGTGGAATATATGACACTTCGCAAATCATATTATATCTTACCATGAAACATAGAAATGAGATGCGATATCGCGTTTTAAGAAGCATTAGACATCTATTGCTACGATACGTAGACATCTGCAGACGCCATTTCCTAGCAAGGAAGTGTCGCATTTACATTCATTTGAAGTGTAGACGAGGAATACATAACACTTCGCAAATCATATTATATCTTACCATGAAACATAGAAATGAGATGCGATATCGCGTTTTAAGTATCATAAGAACTCTATTGCTACGATACGTAGACATTTGCAAACGCTATTTCCTTGCAAGGAAGTGTCGCATTTACATTCATTTGACTCGTAGACGAGGAATGCATAACACTTCGCAAATCATATTATATCTTACCATGAAACATAGAAATGAGATGCGATATCGCGATTTAAGAATCATACGAACTCTATTGCTACGATACGTAGACATCTGCAGACGCTATTTCCCAGCAAGGAAGAGTCGCATTTACATTCATTTGAAGTGTAGACGAGGAATACATGACACTTCGCAAATCATATTATATCTTACCATGAAACATAGAAATGAGGTGCGATATCGCCTTTTAAGAAGCATTAGAAATCTATTGCTACTATACGTAGACATCTGCAAACGCTATTTCCTTGCTAGGAAGTGTCGCATTTACATTCATTTGAAGTGTAGACGAGGAATACATGACACTTCGCATATCATATTATATCTTACCATAAAACATAGAAATGAGATGCGATATTGTGTGTTGAGAAGCATTAGAACACTATCGCTACAATACCTAGACATCTGCAGACGCTATTTCCTTTCAAGGAAGTGTCGCATTTACATTCATTTGAAGTGTAGACGAGGAGTAGGTAATACTTCGCAAATCATATTATATCTTACCACGAAACATAGAAATGAGATGCGATATCGCTTTTTAAGAATCATAAGAACTCTATTGCTACGATACGTAGACATCTGCAAACGCTCTTTCCTTGCAAGGAAGTGTTGCGTTTACATTCATTTGAAGTATAGACGAGGAATACATAACACTTCGCAAATAATAAAATATCTTACCATGAAACATAGAAATGAAATGCGATATCGCGTTTTAAGAAGCATTAGAACTCTATTGCTACGATACCTAGACATCTGCAGACGCTATTTCCTAGCAAGGAAGTGTCGCATTTACATTCATTTGAAGTGTAGACGAGGAATACATGACACTTCGCAAATCATATTATATCTTACCATGAAACATAGAAATGAGATGCGATATCGCGTTTTAAGAAGCATTAGAAATCTATTGCTACGATACGTAGACATCTGCAGACGCTATTTCTTTGCAAGGAAGTGTCGCATTTACATTCATTTGAAGTGTAGAGGAGGAATACACAAAACTTCGCAAATCATATTATATCTTACCATGAAACATAGAAATGAGATGCGATATCGTGTTTTAAGAATCATAAGAACACCATTGCTACGATACGTAGACATCTGCAAACGCTATATCTTTGCAAGGAAGTGTCGCATTTACATTCATTTGAAGTGTAGAGGAGGAATACACAAAACTTCGCAAATCATATTATATCTTACCATGAAACATAGAAATGAGATGCGATATCGTGTTTTAAGAATCATAAGAACACCATTGCTACGATACGTAGACATCTGCAAACGCTATATCTTTGCAAGGAAGTGTCGCATTTACATTCATTTGAAGTGTAGAGGAGGAATACATAACACTTCGCAAATCATACTATATCTTACCATGAAACATAGAAATGAGATGCGATATTGTGTTTTAAGAATCATAAGAACTCTATTGCTACGATACGTAGACATCTGCAAACGCTCTTTCCTTGCAAGGAAGTGTCGCATTAACATTCATATGAAGTGTAGACGAGGAATACATAACACTTCGCAAATCATATTATATCTTACCATGAAACATAGAAATGAGATGCGATATCGCGTTTTACGAATCATAAGAACCCTATTGCTACGATACGTAGAAATCTGCAAACGCTATTTCCTTGCAAGGAAGTGTCGCATTTACATTCATTTGAATCGTATACGAGGAATGCATAACACTTCGCAATGAATATTATATCTTATCATTAAACATAGATATGAGATGCAATATCTCGTTTTAAGAAGCATTTGAACTCTATTGCTACGATACCTAGACACCTGCAGACGCTATTTCCTAGCAAGGAAGTGTCGCATTTACATTCATTTGAAGTGTAGACGAGGAATGCATGACACTTCGCAAATCATATTATATCTTACCATGAAACGTAGAAATGAGATGCGATATCGCGTTTTAAGAAGCATTAGAAATCTATTGCTACGATACGTAGACATCTGCAAACGCTATTTCTTTGCAAGGAAGTGTGGCATTTACATTCATTTGAAGTGTAGACGAGGAATACATAACACTTCTCAAATCATATTATATCTTACCATGAAACATAGAAATGAGATGCGATATCGTGTTTTAAGAATCATAAGAACTCCATTGCTACGATACGTAGACATCTGCAAACGCTATTTCCTTGCAAGGAAGTATCGCATTTACATTCATTTGAAGTGTAGACGAGGAATACATAACACTTCGCAAATTATAAAATATCTTACCATGAAACATAGAAATGAGATGCGATATCGCGTTTTAAGAAGCATTAGAACTCTATTGCTACGATACGTAGACATCTGCAGACGCTATTTCCTTGCAAGGAAGTGTCGCATTTACATTCATTTGAAGTGTGGACGTGGAATATATGACACTTCGCAAATCATATTATATCTTACCATGAAACATAGAAATGAGATGCGATATCGCGTTTTAAGAAGCATTAGAAATCTATTGCTACGATACGTAGACATCTGCAGACGCCATTTCCTAGACAGGAAGTGTCGCATTTACATTCATTTGAAGTGTAGACGAGGAATACATAACACTTCGCAAATCATATTATATCTTACCATGAAACATAGAAATGAGATGCGATATCGCGTTTTATGTATCATAAGAACTCTATTGCTACGATACGTAGACATTTGCAAACGCTATTTCCTTGCAAGGAAGTGTCGCATTTACATTCATTTGACTCGTAGACGAGGAATGCATAACACTTCGCAAATCATATTATATCTTACCATGAAACATAGAAATGAGATGCGATATCGCGATTTAAGAATCATACGAACTCTATTGCTACGATACCTAGACATCTGCAGACGCTATTTCCTAGCAAGGAAGTGTCGCATTTACATTCGTTTGAAGTGTAGACGAGGAATACATGACACTTCGCAAATCATATTATATCTTACCATGAAACATAGAAATGTGATGCGATATCGCGTTTTAAGAAGCATTAGAAATCTATTGCTACGATACCTAGACATCTGCAGACGCTATTTCCTAGCAAGGAAGTGTCGCATTAACATTCATGTGAAGTGTAGACGAGGAATACATAACACTTCGCAGAACATATTATATCTTACCATGAAACAGAAATGAGATGCGATATCGTGTTTTAAGAATCATAAGAACTCCATTGCTACGATACGTAGACATCTGCAAACGCTATTTCCTTGCAAGGAAGTATCGCATTTACATTCATTTGAAGTGTAGACGAGGAATACATAACACTTCGCAAATTATAAAATATCTTACCATGAAACATAGAAATGAGATGCGATATCGCGTTTTAAGAAGCATTAGAACTCTATTGCTACGATACGTAGACATCTGCAGACGCTATTTCCTTGCAAGGAAGTGTCGCATTTACATTCATTTGAAGTGTAGACGAGGAATACATGACACTTCGCAAATCATATTATATCTTACCATGAAACATAGAAATGAGATGCGATATCGCCTTTTAAGAAGCATTAGAAATCTATTGCTACTATACGTAGACATCTGCAAACGCTATTTCCTTGCTAGGAAGTGTCGCATTTACATTCATTTGAAGTGTAGACGAGGAATACATGACACTTCGCATATCATATTATATCTTACCATAGAACATAGAAATGAGATGCGATATTGTGTGTTGAGAAGCATTAGAAATCAATTGCTACGATACGTAGACATCTGCAAACGCTATTACCTAGCGAGGAAGAGTCGCATTCACATTCCTTTGAAGTGTAGACGAGGAATACATAACACTTCGCAAATCATATTATATCTTACCATGAAACATAGAAATGAGATGCGATATCGCGTTTTAAATAGCATTAGAAATCAATTGCTACGATACGTAGACATCTGCAAACGCTATTACCTAGCGAGGAAGTGTCGCATTCACATTCCTTTGAAGTGTAGACGAGGAATACATAACACTTCGCAAATCATATTATATCTTACCATGAAACATAGAAATGAGATGCGATATCGTGTTTTAAGAATCATAAGAACTTCATTGCTACGATACGTAGACATCTGCAAACGCTATATCTTTGCAAGGAAGTGTCGCATTTACATTCATTTGAAGTGTAGAGGAGGAATACATAACACTTCACAAATCATATTATATCTTACCATGAAACATAGAAATGAGATGCGATATTGTGTTTTAAGAATCATAAGAACTCTATTGCTACGATACGTAGACATCTGCAAACGCTCTTTCCTTGCAAGGAAGTGTCGCATTAAAATTCATGTGAAGTGTAGACGAGGAATACATAACACTTCGCAAATCATATTATATCTTACCATGAAACAGAAATGAGATGCGATATCGTGTTTTAAGAATCATAAGAACTCCATTGCTACGATACGTAGACATCTGCAAACGCTATTTCCTTGCAAGGAAGTATCGCATTTACATTCATTTGAAGTGTAGACGAGGAATACATAACACTTCGCAAATTATAAAATATCTTACCATGAAACATAGAAATGAGATGCGATATCGCGTTTTAAGAAGCATTAGAACTCTATTGCTACGATACGTAGACATCTGCAGACGCTATTTCCTTGCAAGGAAGTGTCGCATTTACATTCATTTGAAGTGTAGACGAGGAATACATGACACTTCGCAAATCATATTATATCTTACCATGAAACATAGAAATGAGATGCGATATTGTGTGTTGAGAAGCATTAGAACTCTATCGCTACGATACCTAGACATTTGCAGACGCTATTTCCTTTCAAGGAAGTGTCGCATTTACATTCATTTGAAGTGTAGACGAGGAGTAGGTAACACTTCGCAAATCATATTATATCTTACCATGAAACATAGAAATGAGATGCGATATCGCGTTTTAAAAAGCATTAGAAATCAATTGCTACGATACGTAGACATCTGCAAACGCTATTACCTAGCGAGGAAGTGTCGCATTCACATTCCTTTGAAGTGTAGACGAGGAATACATAACACTTCGCAAATCATATTATATCTTACCATGAAACATAGAAATGAGATGCGATATTGTGTTTTAAGAATCATAAGAACTCTATTGCTACGATACGTAGACATCTGCAAACGCTCTTTCCTTGCAAGGAAGTGTCGCATTAACATTCACATGAAGTGTAGACGAGGAATACATAACACTTCGCAAATCATATTATATCTTACCATGAAACATAGAAATGAGATGCGATATCGCGTTTTACGAATCATAAGAACTCTATTGCTACGATACGTAGAAATCTGCAAACGCTATTTCCTTGCAAGGAAGTGTCGCATTTACATTCATTTGAATCGTATACGAGGAATGCATAACACTTCGCAATGGATATTATATCTTATCATGAAACATAGATATGAGATGCAATATCTCGTTTTAAGAAGCATTTGAACTCTATTGCTACGATACCTAGACACCTGCAGACGCTATTTCCTAGCAAGGAAGTGTCGCATTTACATTCATTTGAAGTGTAGACGAGGAATGCATGACACTTCGCAAATCATATTATATCTTATCATGAAACATAGATATGAGATGCAATATCTCGTTTTAAGAAGCATTTGAACTCTATTGCTACGATACCTAGACACCTGCAGACGCTATTTCCTAGCAAGGAAGTGTCGCATTTACATTCATTTGAAGTGTAGACGAGGAATACATGACACTTCGCAAATCATATTGTATCTTATCGTGAAACATAGATATGAGATGCAATATCTCGTTTTAAGAAGCATTTGAACTCTATTGCTACGATACCTAGACACCTGCAGACGCTATTTCCTAGCAAGGAAGTGTCGCATTTACATTCATTTGAAGTGTAGACGAGGAATAGATGACACTTCGCAAATCATATTATATCTTACCATGAAACATGGAAATGAGATGCGATGTCGCGTTTTAAGAAGCATTAGAAATCTATTGCTACGATACGTAGACATCTGCAAACGCTATTTCTCTGCAAGGATGTGTGGCAATTACATTCATTTGAAGTGTAGACGAGGAATACATAACACTTCGCAAATCATATTATATCTTACCATGAAACATAGAAATGAGATGCGATATCGCGTTTTAAGAAGCATTAGAAATCTATTGCTACGATACGTAGACATCTGCAAACGCTATTTCTTTGCAAGGAAGTGTGGCAATTACATTCATTTGGAGTGTAGACGAGGAATGCATAACACTTCGCAAATCATATTATATCTTACCATGAAACATAGAAATGAGATGCGATATCGCGATTTAAGGATCATACGAACTCTATTGCTACGATACGTAGACATCTGCAGACGCTATTTCCCAGCAAGGAAGTGTCGCATTTACATTCATTTGAAGTGTAGACGAGGAGTAGGTAACACTTCGCAAATCATATTATATCTTACCATGAAACATAGAAATGAGATGCGATATCGCGTTTTAAAAAGCATTAGAAATCAATTGCTACGATACGTAGACATCTGCAAACGCTATTACCTAGCGAGGAAGTGTCGCATTCACATTCCTTTGAAGTGTAGACGAGGAATAGATAACACATCGCAAATCATATTATATCTTACCATGAAACATAGAAATGAAATGCGATATTGTGTTTTAAGAATCATAAGAACTCTATTGCTACGATACGTAGACATCTGCAAACGCTCTTTCCTTGCAAGGAAGTGTCGCATTAACATTCACATGAAGTGTAGACGAGGAATACATAACACTTCGCAAATCATATTATATCTTACCATGAAACATAGAAATGAGATGAGATATCGCGATTTACGAATCATAAGAACTCTATTGCTACGATACGTAGAAATCTGCAAACGCTATTTCCTTGCAAGGAAGTGTCGCATTTACATTCATTTGAATCGTATACGAGGAATGCATAACACTTCGCAATGGATATTATATCTTATCATGAAACATAGATATGAGATGCAATATCTCGTTTTAAGAAGCATTTGAACTCTATTGCTACGATACCTAGACACCTGCAGACGCTATTTCCTAGCAAGGAAGTGTCGCATTTACATTCATTTGAAGTGTAGACGAGGAATGCATGACACTTCGCAAATCATATTATATCTTATCATGAAACATAGATATGAGATGCAATATCTCGTTTTAAGAAGCATTTGAACTCTATTGCTACGATACGTAGACATCTGCAAACGCTATTTCTTTGCAAGGAAGTGTGGCAATTACATTCATTTGAAGTGTAGACGAGGAATGCATAACACTTCGCAAATCATATTACATCTTACCATGAAGCATAGAAATGAGATGCGATATCGCGATTTAAGAATCATACGAACTCTATTGCTACGATACGTAGACATCTGCAGACGCTATTTCCCAGCAAGGAAGTGTCGCATTTACATTCATTTGAAGTGTAGACGAGGAATACATGACACTTCGCAAATCCTATTATATCTTACCATGAAACATAGAAATGAGATGCGATATCGCCTTTTAAGAAGCACTAGAAATCTATTGCTATTATACGTAGACATCTGCAAACGCTATTTCCTTGCTAGGAAGTGTCGCATTTACATTCATTTGAAGTGTAGACGAGGAATACATGACACTTCGCATATCATATTATACCTTACCATAAAACATAGAAATGAGATGCGATATTGTGTGTTGAGAAGCATTAGAAATCTATTGCTACGATACGTAGACATCTGCAAACGCTATTTCTTTGCAAGGAAGTGTGGCAATTACATTCATTTGAAGTGTAGACGAGGAATACATAACACTTCGCAAATCATATTATATCTTACCATGAAACATAGAAATGAGATGCGATATCGTGTTTTAAGAATCATAAGAACTCCATTGCTACGATACGTAGACATCTGCAAACGCTATTTCCTTGCAAGGAAGTATCGCATTTACATTCATTTGAAGTGTAGACGAGGAATACATAACACTTCGCAAATTATAAAATATCTTACAATGAAACATAGAAATGAGATGCGATATCGCGTTTTAAGAAGCATTAGAACTCTATTGCTACGATACGTAGACATCTGCAGACGCTATTTCCTTGCAAGGAAGTGTCGCATTTACATTCATTTGAAGTGTGGACGTGGAATACGTGACACTTCGCAAATCATATTATATCTTACCATGAAACATAGAAATGAGATGCGATATCGCGTTTTAAGAAGCATTAGAAATCTATTGCTACGATACGTAGACATCTGCAGACGCCATTTCCTAGCAAGGAAGTGTCGCACTTACATTCATTTGACTCGTAGACGAGGAATGCATAACACTTCGCAAATCATATTATATCTTACCATGAAACATAGAAATGAGATGCGATATCGCGATTTAAGAATCATACGAACTCTATTGCTACGATACGTAGACATCTGCAGACGCTATTTCCCAGCAAGGAAGTGTCGCATTTACATTCATTTGAAGTGTAGACGAGGAATACATGACACTTCGCAAATCATATTATATCTTACCATGAAACATAGAAATGAGATGCGATATCGCCTTTTAAGAAGCATTAGAAATCTATTGCTACTATACGTAGACATCTGCAAACGCTATTTCCTTGCTAGGAAGTGTCGCATTTACATTCATTTGAAGTGTAGACGTGGAATACATGACACTTCGCATATCATATTTTATCTTACCATAAAACATAGAAATGAGATGCGATATTGTGTGTTGAGAAGCATTAGAAATCAATTGCTACGATACGTAGACATCTGCATACGCTATTACCTAGCGAGGAAGTGTCGCATTCACATTCCTTTGAAGCGTAGACGAGGAATACATAACACTTCGCAAATCATATTATATCTTATCATGAAACATAGATATGAGATGCAATATCGCGTTTTAAAAAGCATTAGAAATCAATTGCTACGATACGTAGACATCTGCAAACGCTATTACCTAGCGAGGAAGTGTCGCATTCACATTCCTTTGAAGTGTAGACGAGGAATACATAACACTTCGCAAATCATATTATATCTTACCATGAAACATAGAAATGAGATGCGATATCGTGTTTTAAGAATCATAAGAACACCATTGCTACGATACGTAGACATCTGCAAACGCTATATCTTTGCAAGGAAGTGTCGCATTTACATTCATTTGAAGTGTAGAGGAGGAATACATAACACTTCGCAAATCATATTATATCTTACCATGAAACATAGAAATGAGATGCGATATAGTGTTTTAAGAATCATAAGATCTCTATTGCTACGATACGTAGACATCTGCAAACGCTCTTTCCTTGCAAGGAAGTGTCGCATTAACATTCATATGAAGTGTAGACGAGGAATACATAACACTTCGCAAATCATATTATATCTTACCATGAAACATAGAAATGAGATGCGATATCGCGTTTTACGAATCATAAGAACACCATTGCTACGATACGTAGACATCTGCAAACGCTATATCTTTGCAAGGAAGTGTCGCATTTACATTCATTTGAAGTGTAGACGAGGAATACATAACACTTCGCAAATCATATTATATCTTACCATGAAACATAGAAATGAGATGCGATATAGTGTTTTAAGAATCATAAGAACTCTATTGCTACGATACGTAGACATCTGCAAACGCTCTTTCCTTGCAAGGAAGTGTCGCATTAACATTCATATGAAGTGTAGACGAGGAATACATAACACTTCGCAAATCATATTATATCTTACCATGAAACGTAGAAATGAGATGCGATATCGCGTTTTACGAATCATAAGAACTCTATTGCTACGATACGTAGAAATCTGCAAACGCTATTTCCTTGCAAGGAAGTGTCGCATTTACATTCATTTGAATCGTATACGAGGAATGCATAACACATCGCAATGAATATTATATCTTATCATTAAACATAGATATGAGATGCAATATCTCGTTTTAAGAAGCATTTGAACTCTATTGCTACGATACCTAGACACCTGCAGACGCTATTTCCTAGCAGGGAAGTGTCGCATTTACATTCATTTGAAGTGTAGACGAGGAATGCATGACACTTCGCAAATCATATTATATCTTACCATGAAACATAGAAATGAGATGCGATATCGCGTTTTAAGAAGCATTAGAAATCTATTGCTACGATACGTAGACATCTGCAAACGCTATTTCTTTGCAAGGAAGTGTGGCATTTACATTCATTTGAAGTGTAGACGAGGAATACATAACACTTCTCAAATCATATTATATCTTACCATGAAACATAGAAATGAGATGCGATATCGTGTTTTAAGAATCATAAGAACTCCATTGCTACGATACGTAGACATCTGCAAACGCTATTTCCTTGCAAGGAAGTATCGCATTTACATTCATTTGAAGTGTAGACGAGGAATACATAACACTTCGCAAATTATAAAATATCTTACCATGAAACATAGAAATGAGATGCGATATCGCGTTTTAAGAAGCATTAGAACTCTATTGCTACGATACGTAGACATCTGCAGACGCTATTTCCTTGCAAGGAAGTGTCGCATTTACATTCATTTGAAGTGTGAACGTGGAATATATGACACTTCGCAAATCATATTATATCTTACCATGAAACATAGAAATGAGATGCGATATCGCGTTTTAAGAAGCATTAGACATCTATTGCTACGATACGTAGACATCTGCAGACGCCATTTCCTAGCAAGGAAGTGTCGCATTTACATTCATTTGAAGTGTAGACGAGGAATACATAACACTTCGCAAATCATATTATATCTTACCATGAAACATAGAAATGAGATGCGATATCGCGTTTTAAGTATCATAAGAACTCTATTGCTACGATACGTAGACATTTGCAAACGCTATTTCCTTGCAAGGAAGTGTCGCATTTACATTCATTTGACTCGTAGACGAGGAATGCATAACACTTCGCAAATCATATTATATCTTACCATGAAACATAGAAATGAGATGCGATATCGCGATTTAAGAATCATACGAACTCTATTGCTACGATACGTAGACATCTGCAGACGCTATTTCCCAGCAAGGAAGAGTCGCATTTACATTCATTTGAAGTGTAGACGAGGAATACATGACACTTCGCAAATCATATTATATCTTACCATGAAACATAGAAATGAGGTGCGATATCGCCTTTTAAGAAGCATTAGAAATCTATTGCTACTATACGTAGACATCTGCAAACGCTATTTCCTTGCTAGGAAGTGTCGCATTTACATTCATTTGAAGTGTAGACGAGGAATACATGACACTTCGCATATCATATTATATCTTACCATAAAACATAGAAATGAGATGCGATATTGTGTGTTGAGAAGCATTAGAACACTATCGCTACAATACCTAGACATCTGCAGACGCTATTTCCTTTCAAGGAAGTGTCGCATTTACATTCATTTGAAGTGTAGACGAGGAGTAGGTAATACTTCGCAAATCATATTATATCTTACCACGAAACATAGAAATGAGATGCGATATCGCTTTTTAAGAATCATAAGAACTCTATTGCTACGATACGTAGACATCTGCAAACGCTCTTTCCTTGCAAGGAAGTGTTGCGTTTACATTCATTTGAAGTATAGACGAGGAATACATAACACTTCGCAAATAATAAAATATCTTACCATGAAACATAGAAATGAAATGCGATATCGCGTTTTAAGAAGCATTAGAACTCTATTGCTACGATACCTAGACATCTGCAGACGCTATTTCCTAGCAAGGAAGTGTCGCATTTACATTCATTTGAAGTGTAGACGAGGAATACATGACACTTCGCAAATCATATTATATCTTACCATGAAACATAGAAATGAGATGCGATATCGCGTTTTAAGAAGCATTAGAAATCTATTGCTACGATACGTAGACATCTGCAGACGCTATTTCTTTGCAAGGAAGTGTCGCATTTACATTCATTTGAAGTGTAGAGGAGGAATACACAAAACTTCGCAAATCATATTATATCTTACCATGAAACATAGAAATGAGATGCGATATCGTGTTTTAAGAATCATAAGAACACCATTGCTACGATACGTAGACATCTGCAAACGCTATATCTTTGCAAGGAAGTGTCGCATTTACATTCATTTGAAGTGTAGAGGAGGAATACATAACACTTCGCAAATCATACTATATCTTACCATGAAACATAGAAATGAGATGCGATATTGTGTTTTAAGAATCATAAGAACTCTATTGCTACGATACGTAGACATCTGCAAACGCTCTTTCCTTGCAAGGAAGTGTCGCATTAACATTCATATGAAGTGTAGACGAGGAATACATAACACTTCGCAAATCATATTATATCTTACCATGAAACATAGAAATGAGATGCGATATCGCGTTTTACGAATCATAAGAACCCTATTGCTACGATACGTAGAAATCTGCAAACGCTATTTCCTTGCAAGGAAGTGTCGCATTTACATTCATTTGAATCGTATACGAGGAATGCATAACACTTCGCAATGAATATTATATCTTATCATTAAACATAGATATGAGATGCAATATCTCGTTTTAAGAAGCATTTGAACTCTATTGCTACGATACCTAGACACCTGCAGACGCTATTTCCTAGCAAGGAAGTGTCGCATTTACATTCATTTGAAGTGTAGACGAGGAATGCATGACACTTCGCAAATCATATTATATCTTACCATGAAACGTAGAAATGAGATGCGATATCGCGTTTTAAGAAGCATTAGAAATCTATTGCTACGATACGTAGACATCTGCAAACGCTATTTCTTTGCAAGGAAGTGTGGCATTTACATTCATTTGAAGTGTAGACGAGGAATACATAACACTTCTCAAATCATATTATATCTTACCATGAAACATAGAAATGAGATGCGATATCGTGTTTTAAGAATCATAAGAACTCCATTGCTACGATACGTAGACATCTGCAAACGCTATTTCCTTGCAAGGAAGTATCGCATTTACATTCATTTGAAGTGTAGACGAGGAATACATAACACTTCGCAAATTATAAAATATCTTACCATGAAACATAGAAATGAGATGCGATATCGCGTTTTAAGAAGCATTAGAACTCTATTGCTACGATACGTAGACATCTGCAGACGCTATTTCCTTGCAAGGAAGTGTCGCATTTACATTCATTTGAAGTGTGGACGTGGAATATATGACACTTCGCAAATCATATTATATCTTACCATGAAACATAGAAATGAGATGCGATATCGCGTTTTAAGAAGCATTAGAAATCTATTGCTACGATACGTAGACATCTGCAGACGCCATTTCCTAGACAGGAAGTGTCGCATTTACATTCATTTGAAGTGTAGACGAGGAATACATAACACTTCGCAAATCATATTATATCTTACCATGAAACATAGAAATGAGATGCGATATCGCGTTTTATGTATCATAAGAACTCTATTGCTACGATACGTAGACATTTGCAAACGCTATTTCCTTGCAAGGAAGTGTCGCATTTACATTCATTTGACTCGTAGACGAGGAATGCATAACACTTCGCAAATCATATTATATCTTACCATGAAACATAGAAATGAGATGCGATATCGCGATTTAAGAATCATACGAACTCTATTGCTACGATACCTAGACATCTGCAGACGCTATTTCCTAGCAAGGAAGTGTCGCATTTACATTCGTTTGAAGTGTAGACGAGGAATACATGACACTTCGCAAATCATATTATATCTTACCATGAAACATAGAAATGTGATGCGATATCGCGTTTTAAGAAGCATTAGAAATCTATTGCTACGATACCTAGACATCTGCAGACGCTATTTCCTAGCAAGGAAGTGTCGCATTTACATTCGTTTGAAGTGTAGACGAGGAATACATGACACTTCGCAAATCATATTATATCTTACCATGAAACATAGAAATGTGATGCGATATCGCGTTTTAAGAAGCATTAGAAATCTATTGCTACGATACGTAGACATCTGCAAACGCTATTTCCTTGCAAGGAAGTGTCGCATTTACATTCATTTGAAGTGTAGACGAGGAATATATAACACTTCGCAAATCATATTATATCTTACCATGTGTCACGTCCCGGAGTGCCGATGCACTCGATACGTTAAACGAGTCTAAGCCGGTTCCCGAAATCAACGCGAATTGCGCGGAGCTGGGTTCGTTGGCGGTTAGGACGCGATTTACCGAATAAAACATGCAGCACTTACCTTTTCGATGCATAGAATTTCTATTTGCTTTCCCGTTCCAGGTATCGTGGACGTCGTGGGTCGGAGACCGGGATCGCAGCGGCGTACGGCTGGAACGGCGGAACGGTTATTGGAACAAGGCGCCACGCAGGTTGATCCTGGCTGGTGCGTATCGTCGCTGAAATTGGACGGTCCTGGGCTCGTACGGGACGTACGGCGGCGAAAACCTCCTTGACGGGAACGGAAGCTGCTCGATGGTGATCCGGATACGGGTACTCGGGTGTACCTCCCACGTATTCGCGAATAAGATGTCGAATATATTCTTTTCGTCCCGCGCGTCGTGTACGCTTTCTCGGAGGCTCGGAGTTCATCGAGAGTATTTGCGCTTTGACAGGGTACTGCTCGGCTAAGCGTTGGTTCGCTCTAGCTTGCAGGGATCCGCGTGGGCGCAAGATACTCGGTTACGGTAGCAGTGAAGTAAGAGCAGCTAAGCGTTGGTTCGCTCTAACCGTCCAGCTTCAAGACTATCGCAGACGAATTCGGAACTAGTAAGATATTCGCGAGCGTACCAGCGAATTAGAATTAGGAATTATGATTGAATATTGAATAAAGAGGCGTTGGATCTGGTAAAAGCTAATGTATATTCTATAATTTCACTACCCTAATACACTTCGACTAATTCTAAGATATTGAATAAGGTTACAATAAGAGATTGAAATAGAACTAAGTTTACGTTAAGGACTCCGCTAAGGGAGATGCGATAAAAAGAGAAGCATTAGAGCTGAGAGCTCGTTGCTTGGGAGCCAAGTGCTCGATTCGGAGGCGAGATAGGAACTCACTTCGGATCAGCGCGTCCGCGACCTCCTCGGGTCGCGAGGCGCGCGAGTCGCTGGGCCCCGGAGTGGGGACGGCGCGTGGCGGAAGAGCGGGGAGGCCGCTCGTGGTGGGGACGACCGCGTTACGCGGTGAGCCGCGCGCGTCGGCCGCGCGCTCGAGCGTGAACGTGTCTTAATTCTAGCGCACTTATATTATGTACATTTCCTTAATTCTATGTGTTTGTGGTGTGTGTATGTACATGAACGTGTCGTGTGCTTATACCTAAGACCGCATGTACGCGAACAGGGAATATGGGTGCGTAATTGCGGGTGAGTCCAGGAAGTAGTTGTCGTATTGCTCCTCTGGAGATGACGTGGGTGGAGACGGCCTCCTGGGGGTGGAAGGTGGTACGCCTGACGTTACACCACCCCCCTTGGAAAAAGAATCTCGGCCATGCCGAGATCTCTTGTCTGTCCTTCGGAACTCGGAGGGTTGGAATTTCTCGCCTGGCTCGTCCTGGCGAGGTCGTTTGAGTACTGGACGGCGTTGATGAGCATTGTTCGTACTGGAGGAACTAGAGTCACTTTCGCGATTAGCGTTCGTTTGAAGTTCACTGGTTTCACTATCACTCAGTTCGAATTGTGTCACTTTCATTTCGCCCATTCTTGCGCTATACATACTATGCATTCTTTTACACAGCTTAATTTTATTAGTATGCACAATCTTATGTCGGCCTTTTACATTGAGTTTGACGTTGTTTTTGTTCAAAACTTCGAGAATTCTGTATGGTCCCGAATACTGTGCTTGAAACTTATGTTTATGGGGTTCTTTTAAGAGATAAACCCATTGACCAACCTCGAAATTTTGAACGTTAAGATTTCGATCGTAATAGAATTTGGATTTTTGTTTCGCGTTATCTAAATTGGTTTTCGCTATTTCCTGTGATTTTGAAATTCTCTCGTGGAGCTCGATAAGGTAATCGCTATATGTCTCGTTTTCGGAATTATCCTGAAAAGGAGTGGCTGACGGTGTCCTTGCTATTCTTCCAAACACTAGTTCGTGCGGTGTATACAGCGTTCCCTCGTGTACACTAGTATTATACGAGAACATTGCATACGGTAACCACTTTTCCCAGTTGTTACTCGCCTCGATATAGTGCTTCAAATACTCGGCCAAGACATGGTGGGATCTCTCAACAGACCCGTTCGTTTGAGGATGAAATGCAGTGGATTTGTACTGTTTGATGCGAAACTTAATTGCTATTGCTTTGATCAGACTGTTTATGAAATTTGAACCCTGATCTGTAAGTATACCCTTCGGGCATCCGAACTTGCAAATGAATTCTCTGATCAATGCATCGGCAATGTCGACTGCGGTAGTTGTTTTTAGAGGGATAGCTATGGAATATTTCGTGAGGAGATCCTGAATGGTCAGTATATTAGTAAAACCATCAGGTGTTTCAGGGAGAGGACCCATAACATCCATAGAGATCTTATCAAAGGCCCTGCCAGGGGTGTCTGTCAAGGTAAGCGGTTGCCTGGTTTTGATTCTAACTAATTTTTCAGTTTGGCAACTCTTACACTTGCCGATATATTCTTGAATTTGTGTCTTCATATTAGGCCAAAAATATTGTTGCCTAATACGGGAGTAAGTTTTATTGACGCCCTTGTGGCCTCCCACGGGTGAGTCGTGGTTTTCTTTAATTATCTTCAATCTGTCTTCGATCGAAGGGGTTCGAATTAAGCCCTGGCAGACTGTGATACAGGTATTTGTCTCGTAAAATAGATCTTGTAGGATTTTTTGTATTCTGGACCAGGAAATGGAATCGATGGAAGTTTGTGCGATGCTGAATGATGATAATTGTAATTCATTCACCACGTCGTATAAGGATCGGAAGGTTTCTATGGCTGTTTGGAAATCGACCGTTCTGCTGGGGTGATCGATAATTGGAAGTTGGATTTGATGATCTTGTTCGATTTTGATAACCCTTGCTTTTGAGAGGGTGAGATCTCTGTGTGGGATGAATTTGCCGGCTCTCTCGAGGTCTTTGGCGCCCGTGTCGTATGGGTGCCCTGACCGTGTGACGAAAACAACCAAGTTGTCTCGTCTTGTTGAAATGGAGTCGCGGCTAAATTTAAATAACGGCTCGTATCTGACGTGCTCGTTTGGAAGAGGAATATAGAATTCTGGATTATCGGAAGCAGGGTGCGGAGATGGTGATGCGTCGGTAGAGGAAGGAATATCTGGCGTCGGTAAATCGGTTCCCGATGTTACCGGTGTAGGAGGTGGCGCTGGAGTGGAGTATTTTTTGCGGAGTTCCGGGGAGACGTCAAAGATGTCGTCCTCGGAGTCGTGACTATGGGAAAGCGGGAAAATTTGGACAGGATTTCGCGACAATGCGTCTGCATTTACGTTTGTCTTTCCGCTTTTGTAAACCATTTCGTAGTCAAACTCTGCAAGTTTGAGCCTCCAACGCACGAGTCTACTGGATGGGTCTTTGACCGAGTTCATCCACACTAACGGCCGATGATCGGTAACAAGTTTAAATTGATTACCGTATATATACGGTCGAAAATAGTGGACAGCGTAGACAATCGCCAGACACTCCTTCTCGATAGTGGAATAATTCCTTTCCGCGGTGTTCAGTAATCGCGACGTATACGCGATTGGCAAATCGCGGCCTATCGGACCCTGACTTAAAATAGCGCCGATCGCTTCGGCGGACGCATCGGTGGTTATTACAAACGGTTTCTTGAAATTTGGATATTGTAATATGGGCGCCTCGCATAGGCAGTCCCGAAGTCTTACAAAAGAATTTTCTTGTTCGTTGCGCCACGTAAAAGGCGCGTCTTTTTTGAGTAGATTCGTCAACGGTTTGGCGATTTGTGAAAAGTTCGCTATAAATCTCCTATAATACCCCGCGAGCCCGAGAAATTGTTTGATTTGCTTCGCGTTTCGGGGTCGTGGGAAATTTTTCACGGCACTTATCTTATTGGGGTCCGGTTTTACCCCGTGTTCGCTGATGATATGTCCTAGATAACTAACCTCTCTCCTCAGGAACTCGCATTTGTCCGGTTGCAAAACAAGATTAGCTTCTTTCAGCCTTTGCATTAATTTTTCGAACTTATTTTTGTGCTCCTGAAGAGAGCTGGCGTATATGACAATATCATCTAGATAAACAAAAATTTCGTTGCCTTGAAGACCGGACAGGACGTTGTCCATGAGTCTTTGGAAAGTTGCGGGCGCATTTTTCAGGCCGAAAGGCATCCTTTTAAACTCGTAGTGCCCGTGCGGCGTGGAAAATGCGGTTTTCGGAATATCGGCGGGTTCCATAGGAATTTGGTGGAACCCGCTCGCGAGGTCGAAGGTGCTAAAATACTTTGCGCTCCCGAGCTGGTCCAAGATCTCGGTGATGCAAGGGAGGGGATACGCGTCGGCTACGGACTTCTCATTAAGCGCGCGATAGTCTATCACGACGCGCCACTGTTTGTTGCCCAAGGAATCTGGTTTCTTGGGTACAACCCACAGTGGTGAATTGAATGGCGATTTTGAAGGAGAGATGACATCCTTTTGTAATAACTTCTCGACTTGTCGCCGAATCTCCTCCTTGTGGGCTGGCGGAAAGCGATACTGCTTTACATTTACGGGGCGATCGTCGATCGTCGGAATTTTATGCGTAGCGGCCGACGTATAACCTAATTTGTCGCCTTCGATATGAAAGCGATCCTGCGCGCTGTAGATGAGACGGATTACATGGTCCTTTTCCTCAGGATTGAGGTGATCGAGACGGAGGAGCTTCAGTATGCGTTCTAGACGCGATTCCGAGGATTCAGCGGATTTCGGCGGTAGCGGCGTTTTCGGCTTCGAATCCCGCTTTACATTGTTACCGACTGCTTGCGCGTAGGATAATTGTTGTACGCTAGCTACGTTGTAACGCGAAGGAGGAGCTTCGTTCGTCGAGTAGGATGTCGAATTAGAAATTGAATTAGAATTAGAATTTTCCCTTATGCGGGATGAGCCGATCGGTACGGCGGATACAGTGGATTTAGAATTGGAAATAGCAGATTTAATAAAAATTGGAAATAGTAAAGGACTCTCTTCCTCGTGGAGGGGAGTCATGGTTTGAATTGGCTCGAGGTTTACGTTGGGTAAGGTGATTTCCACCGCGCGGTCCGAAGAATTAATTATTCTGGTGACGGCTTTACCCTGTATTACCCTTACCAATGCGTTTCCGAAGAATATCCCCGGCGCCAAATCTATACGCGGAATTATTCCTTCCGGGAGGTTCGAGTTAATTACGCGGACCTTAATCCCGATATTTGAGCGCGGAGGAATTGCTATTCGATCTCCGCACTTCGGAGAAGAGACTTTATTCTTTATCTTTGAATTACGTTTCGCAGGCTTATCGCGTTTCGAAGGAGACTGTGCTTCACGCGGAGGCTGCGGCGGCGGCGGGCCGGAGATAGGATTTCGATGCGGCGTACTCGGAGTTTGTTTATTTTGTAGCGATAGCGGAGGAGTAGGTTTCGGATGCGGCGACGGTTCGTCGATTGGTTTTATTTCGTTCTCGAAGGGAATCGTCTGACCGTTCCATCGAATATATTTCTTTAAAAACGAAATCTCCGCGTCCGCGCAAAATCCCGAGCCAAGGATTCCCGCGGTTTTGAGTGGAAAGTCGTCCCTCACCACGTTGAAAGGGACGACGCGGTCGAAAATAACTAAGTTTACCGTCCCTAGGGTAACGGTTCTGCCGTCGGTAACACCCGTTATTACGACTATTTCCGTAGTATCTATGCGCGCGGACGATTTTAACGCTGAACGTTTAATGATATTGACTTCCGCCCCGGTATCGATCATGAATCGCGTCGGCGCGACTAGAAGTTCTGTTTGCAAAATAACGTTCGGCGTACTCGTTTTGCCGGTGATGTTTACTGCGGCATCTCGGTTGAATCGGCGTTCGTATCGTTTGCTGCGAGAGGGCGGACTCTTGGTGCGGCCTCGCGACCTGTCTCGCGGCTGGTGCGGAGGCCGTGGTCGTTTCCCGAGTTTCTAGCTAAATTATTATTATACTGCCGCTTCCGGCACTCGTCGATATCGTGCCCAGGGCTTTTGCAGTATCTGCAGAATTTACTAGCGTCTCTGGAAAAAATTTGCCGCGGCTGTTCGAACGCGGCGCGCTGTGCGGGAGGGGGCGCGTCCCTGGGTCGCAGGTAAGCGTCCCGACGTTCTTGCGAAAGGTACGGCGGATTCGCTTTAAAGCGGCATTCAGTCGCGTAATGGCCATAATTGTTGCATTTGTTACAAACTATTTCCGTACGTTTTTCGCGTGAATCTGCTCGTGACCGTGTTTTCCCTAACCGATTACAGTCGCGTTCGTATATTTGAAATAATTCCCGTGCTCGGGTGAAAATTTGTTGTAACGTATGGAACGAGTCTGTTGGCATTTGCATCCTAATTTCGGGGATAAGCCCGTCTCTGAAACACTGCGATGTTAGTTTGTTTACCGCTTCAAGAGACTCTTGAGGGTCTCGCTGAGTGAGGCGGTCGCAATCTATTATGGCGTTTCGTAGGTCTTTAACGCGGCCAATGTAGTCGAGAATATGTTCACCGGCGCGCATATATATATTTGTGAGTTCGCCCTTATAATGTTCGGCGGATTTAACGGGCGCGAACGAACTACGAAGGATGTCGGTTAATTGAAGGATCGTTGTACATGGTTCGTCCTCTAAAGCGGCATAAGCGCGTCCTTTGAGTTTGCCTTTAAGCAAACGTGTAAAAGTGCGTTCGCAGCCGTTAGGGATTAACTCGTAAGCTCTTTTGCATGCCCGAGTGAATTGCAAAACCGGGATATTCTGCCCGTCGAATGCAGGTATGGCTTCGAGTGCCTGTTTAAGGGAAAGCTCGTCGTGCTGTGAATAGTGCGCGTAAGGAAAAGTACCTGAGCTTTGTGTCGGAGTCGGATCTAAGTGCGGAAAATCTAGCGGCACCGTGTTTTCGCGTGTTAAGTCTGGCGTTCGGCGAATCGTCTCTATTTCGCGGCGTAGAATTTCAATTTGTTGTAATAGCGCAACGGTATTGGGATCCGCGTTATCACTTGCTTTCGCGGAACCGCTCGGTCGCGCGTTGTCCGGAATTTGATCGCTAGCGGTATCTTGAAAATCGAGCGTTCTGTTTATGCGTTTGTCGCGGTCGGCTTCTTGCATCGCGGCTGCTTTTTGTGCCTGTTGGCGTGTCTTTGTCGGTGGCGTCCTGGTTGCCATGGCTTTTTCGCGATCCCTTACGGCAGAATTTCCGGAAGAAAACGCGTGGCTATCCCACCGCTGTCACCAAAAATGTCACGTCCCGGAGTGCCGATGCACTCGATACGTTAAACGAGTCTAAGCCGGTTCCCGAAATCAACGCGAATTGCGCGGAGCTGGGTTCGTTGGCGGTTAGGACGCGATTTACCGAATAAAACATGCAGCACTTACCTTTTCGATGCATAGAATTTCTATTTGCTTTCCCGTTCCAGGTATCGTGGACGTCGTGGGTCGGAGACCGGGATCGCAGCGGCGTACGGCTGGAACGGCGGAACGGTTATTGGAACAAGGCGCCACGCAGGTTGATCCTGGCTGGTGCGTATCGTCGCTGAAATTGGACGGTCCTGGGCTCGTACGGGACGTACGGCGGCGAAAACCTCCTTGACGGGAACGGAAGCTGCTCGATGGTGATCCGGATACGGGTACTCGGGTGTACCTCCCACGTATTCGCGAATAAGATGTCGAATATATTCTTTTCGTCCCGCGCGTCGTGTACGCTTTCTCGGAGGCTCGGAGTTCATCGAGAGTATTTGCGCTTTGACAGGGTACTGCTCGGCTAAGCGTTGGTTCGCTCTAGCTTGCAGGGATCCGCGTGGGCGCAAGATACTCGGTTACGGTAGCAGTGAAGTAAGAGCAGCTAAGCGTTGGTTCGCTCTAACCGTCCAGCTTCAAGACTATCGCAGACGAATTCGGAACTAGTAAGATATTCGCGAGCGTACCAGCGAATTAGAATTAGGAATTATGATTGAATATTGAATAAAGAGGCGTTGGATCTGGTAAAAGCTAATGTATATTCTATAATTTCACTACCCTAATACACTTCGACTAATTCTAAGATATTGAATAAGGTTACAATAAGAGATTGAAATAGAACTAAGTTTACGTTAAGGACTCCGCTAAGGGAGATGCGATAAAAAGAGAAGCATTAGAGCTGAGAGCTCGTTGCTTGGGAGCCAAGTGCTCGATTCGGAGGCGAGATAGGAACTCACTTCGGATCAGCGCGTCCGCGACCTCCTCGGGTCGCGAGGCGCGCGAGTCGCTGGGCCCCGGAGTGGGGACGGCGCGTGGCGGAAGAGCGGGGAGGCCGCTCGTGGTGGGGACGACCGCGTTACGCGGTGAGCCGCGCGCGTCGGCCGCGCGCTCGAGCGTGAACGTGTCTTAATTCTAGCGCACTTATATTATGTACATTTCCTTAATTCTATGTGTTTGTGGTGTGTGTATGTACATGAACGTGTCGTGTGCTTATACCTAAGACCGCATGTACGCGAACAGGGAATATGGGTGCGTAATTGCGGGTGAGTCCAGGAAGTAGTTGTCGTATTGCTCCTCTGGAGATGACGTGGGTGGAGACGGCCTCCTGGGGGTGGAAGGTGGTACGCCTGACGTTACACATGAAACATAGAAATGAGATGCGATATCGTGTTTTAAGAATCAGAAGTACTCCATTGTTACGATACGTAGACATCTGCAAACGCTATTTCCTTGCAAGGAAGTGTCGCATTTACATTCATTTAAATCGTAGACGAGGAATGCATAACACTTCGCAATGAATATTATATCTTACCATGAAACATAGAAATGAAATGCGATATCGCGTTTTAAGAAGCATTAGAACTCTATTGCTACGGTACCTAGACATCTGCAGACGCTATTTCCTAGCAAGGAAGTGTCGCATTTACATTCATTTGAAGTGTAGACGAGGAATACATGACACTTCGCAAATCATATTATATCTTACCATGAAACATAGAAATGAGATGCGATATCGCGTTTTAAGAAGCATTAGAAATCTATTGCTACGATACGTAGACATCTGCAGACGCTATTTCTTTGCAAGGAAGTGTCGCATTTACATTCATTTGAAGTGTAGACGAGGAATACATGACACTTCGCAAATCATATTATATCTTACCATGAAACATAGAAATGTGATGCGATATAGCGTTTTAAGAAGCATTAGAAATCTATTGCTACGATACGTAGACATCTGCAAACGCTATTTCATTGCAAGGAAGTGTCGCATTTACATTCATTTGAAGTGTAGACGAGGAATACATAACACTTCGCAAATCATATTATATCTTACCATGAAACATAGAAATGAGATGCGATATCGCCTTTTAAGAAGCATTAGAAATCTATTGCTACTATACGTAGACATCTGCAAACGCTATTTCCTTGCTAGGAAGTGTCGCATTTACATTCATTTGAAGTGTAGACGAGGAATACATGACACTTCGCATATCATATTACATCTTACCATAAAACATAGAAATAAGATGCGATATCGCGTTTTAAAAAGCATTAGAAATCAATTGCTACGATACGTAGACATATGCAAACGCTATTACCTAGCGAGGAAGTGTCGCATTCACATTCCTTTGAAGTGTAGACGAGGAATACATAACACTTCGCAAATCATATTATATCTTACCATGAAACATAGAAATGAGATGCGATATCGTGTTTTAGGAATCATAAGAACTCCATTGCTACGATACGTAGACATCTGCAAACGCTATATCTTTGCAAGGAAGTGTCGCATCTACATTCATTTGAAGTGTAGAGGAGGAATACATAACACTTCGCAAATCATATTATATCTTACCATGAAACATAGAAATGAGATGCGATATTGTGTTTTAAGAATCATAAGAACTCTATTGCTACGATACGTAGACATCTGCAAACGCTCTTTCCTTGCAAGGAAGTGTCGCATTAACATTCATATGAAGTGTAGACGAGGAATACATAACACTTCGCAAATCATATTATATCTTACCATGAAACATAGAAATGAGATGCGATATCGCGTTCTACGAATCATAAGAACTCTATTGCTACGATACGTAGAAATCTGCAAACGCTATTTCCTTGCAAGGAAGTGTCGCATTTACATTCATTTGAATCGTATACGAGGAATGCATAACACTTCGCAATGAATATTATATCTTATCATGAAACATAGATATGAGATGCAATATCTCGTTTTAAGAAGCATTTGAACTCTATTGCTACGATACCTAGACACCTGCAGACGCTATTTCCTAGCAAGGAAGTGTCGCATTTACATTCATTTGAAGTGTAGACGAGGAATACATGACACTTCGCAAATCATATTATATCTTATCATGAAACATAGATATGAGATGCAATATCTCGTTTTAAGAAGCATTTGAACTCTATTGCTACGATACCTAGACACCTGCAGACGCTATTTCCTAGCAAGGAAGTGTCGCATTTACATTCATTTGAAGTGTAGACGAGGAATACATAACACTTCGCAAATCATATTATATCTTACCATGAAACATAGAAATGAGATGCGATATCGCGTTTTAAGAAGCATTAGAACTCTATTGCTACGATACGTAGACATCTGCAGACGCTATTTCCCAGCAAGGAAGTGTCGCATTTACATTCATTTGAAGTGTAGACGAGGAATACATGACACTTCGCAAATCATATTATATCTTACCATGAAACATAGAAATGAGATGCGATATCGCCTTTTAAGAAGCATTAGAAATCTATTGCTACTATACGTAGACATCTGCAAACGCTATTTCCTTGCTAGGAAGTGTCGCATTTACATTCATTTGAAGTGTAGACGAGGAATACATGACACTTCGCATATCATATTATATCTTACCATAAAACATAGAAATGAGATGCGATATTGTGTGTTGAGAAGCATTAGAACCCTATCGCTACAATACCTAGACATCTGCAGACGCTATTTCCTTTCAAGGAAGTGTCGCATTTACATTCATTTGAAGTGTAGACGAGGAGTAGGTAATACTTCGCAAATCATATTATATCTTACCACGAAACATAGAAATGAGATGCGATATCGCTTTTTAAGAATCATAAGAACTCTATTGCTACGATACGTAGACATCTGCAAACGCTCTTTCCTTGCAAGGAAGTGTCGCATTTACATTCATTTGAAGTGTAGACGAGGAATACATAACACTTCGCAAATCATATTATATCTTGCCATGAAACATAGAAATGAGATGCGATATTGTGTGTTGAGAAGCATTAGAACTCTATCGCTACGATACCTAGACATCTGCAAACGCTATTTCCTTGCAAGGAAGTGTTGCGTTTACATTCATTTGAAGTATAGACGAGGAATACATAACACTTCGCAAATTATAAAATATCTTACCATGAAACATAGAAATGAAATGCGATATCGCGTTTTAAGAAGCATTAGAACTCTATTGCTACGGTACCTAGACATCTGCAGACGCTATTTCCTAGCAAGGAAGTGTCGCATTTACATTCATTTGAAGTGTAGACGAGGAATACATGACACCTCGCAAATCATATTATATCTTACCATGAAACATAGAAATGAGATGCGATATCGTGTTTTAAGAATCATAAGAACTCCATTGCTACGATACGTAGACATCTGCAAACGCTATATCTTTGCAAGGAAGTGTCGCATTTACATTCATTTGAAGTGTAGAGGAGGAATACATAACACTTCGCAAATCATATTATATCTTACCATGAAACATAGAAATGAGATGCGATATTGTGTTTTAAGAATCATAAGAACTCTATTGCTACGATACGTAGACATCTGCAAACGCTCTTTCCTTGCAAGGAAGTGTCGCATTAACATTCATATGAAGTGTAGACGAGGAATACATAACACTTCGCAAATCATATTATATCTTACCATGAGACATAGAAATGAGATGCGATATCGCGTTTTACGAATCATAAGAACTCTATTGCTACGATACGTAGAAATCTGCAAACGCTATTTCCTTGCAAGGAAGTGTCGCATTTACATTCATTTGAAACGTATACGAGGAATGCATAACACTTCGCAATGAATATTGTCACGTCCCGGAGTGCCGATGCACTCGATACGTTAAACGAGTCTAAGCCGGTTCCCGAAATCAACGCGAATTGCGCGGAGCTGGGTTCGTTGGCGGTTAGGACGCGATTTACCGAATAAAACATGCAGCACTTACCTTTTCGATGCATAGAATTTCTATTTGCTTTCCCGTTCCAGGTATCGTGGACGTCGTGGGTCGGAGACCGGGATCGCAGCGGCGTACGGCTGGAACGGCGGAACGGTTATTGGAACAAGGCGCCACGCAGGTTGATCCTGGCTGGTGCGTATCGTCGCTGAAATTGGACGGTCCTGGGCTCGTACGGGACGTACGGCGGCGAAAACCTCCTTGACGGGAACGGAAGCTGCTCGATGGTGATCCGGATACGGGTACTCGGGTGTACCTCCCACGTATTCGCGAATAAGATGTCGAATATATTCTTTTCGTCCCGCGCGTCGTGTACGCTTTCTCGGAGGCTCGGAGTTCATCGAGAGTATTTGCGCTTTGACAGGGTACTGCTCGGCTAAGCGTTGGTTCGCTCTAGCTTGCAGGGATCCGCGTGGGCGCAAGATACTCGGTTACGGTAGCAGTGAAGTAAGAGCAGCTAAGCGTTGGTTCGCTCTAACCGTCCAGCTTCAAGACTATCGCAGACGAATTCGGAACTAGTAAGATATTCGCGAGCGTACCAGCGAATTAGAATTAGGAATTATGATTGAATATTGAATAAAGAGGCGTTGGATCTGGTAAAAGCTAATGTATATTCTATAATTTCACTACCCTAATACACTTCGACTAATTCTAAGATATTGAATAAGGTTACAATAAGAGATTGAAATAGAACTAAGTTTACGTTAAGGACTCCGCTAAGGGAGATGCGATAAAAAGAGAAGCATTAGAGCTGAGAGCTCGTTGCTTGGGAGCCAAGTGCTCGATTCGGAGGCGAGATAGGAACTGACTTCGGATCAGCGCGTCCGCGACCTCCTCGGGTCGCGAGGCGCGCGAGTCGCTGGGCCCCGGAGTGGGGACGGCGCGTGGCGGAAGAGCGGGGAGGCCGCTCGTGGTGGGGACGACCGCGTTACGCGGTGAGCCGCGCGCGTCGGCCGCGCGCTCGAGCGTGAACGTGTCTTAATTCTAGCGCACTTATATTATGTACATTTCCTTAATTCTATGTGTTTGTGGTGTGTGTATGTACATGAACGTGTCGTGTGCTTATACCTAAGACCGCATGTACGCGAACAGGGAATATGGGTGCGTAATTGCGGGTGAGTCCAGGAAGTAGTTGTCGTATTGCTCCTCTGGAGATGACGTGGGTGGAGACGGCCTCCTGGGGGTGGAAGGTGGTACGCCTGACGTTACACCACCCCCCTTGGAAAAAGAATCTCGGCCATGCCGAGATCTCTTGTCTGTCCTTCGGAACTCGGAGGGTTGGAATTTCTCGCCTGGCTCGTCCTGGCGAGGTCGTTTGAGTACTGGACGGCGTTGATGAGCATTGTTCGTACTGGAGGAACTAGAGTCACTTTCGCGATTAGCGTTCGTTTGAAGTTCACTGGTTTCACTATCACTCAGTTCGAATTGTGTCACTTTCATTTCGCCCATTCTTGCGCTATACATACTATGCATTCTTTTACACAGCTTAATTTTATTAGTATGCACAATCTTATGTCGGCCTTTTACATTGAGTTTGACGTTGTTTTTGTTCAAAACTTCGAGAATTCTGTATGGTCCCGAATACTGTGCTTGAAACTTATGTTTATGGGGTTCTTTTAAGAGATAAACCCATTGACCAACCTCGAAATTTTGAACGTTAAGATTTCGATCGTAATAGAATTTGGATTTTTGTTTCGCGTTATCTAAATTGGTTTTCGCTATTTCCTGTGATTTTGAAATTCTCTCGTGGAGCTCGATAAGGTAATCGCTATATGTCTCGTTTTCGGAATTATCCTGAAAAGGAGTGGCTGACGGTGTCCTTGCTATTCTTCCAAACACTAGTTCGTGCGGTGTATACAGCGTTCCCTCGTGTACACTAGTATTATACGAGAACATTGCATACGGTAACCACTTTTCCCAGTTGTTACTCGCCTTCAAATACTCGGCCAAGACATGGTGGGATCTCTCAACAGACCCGTTCGTTTGAGGATGAAATGCAGTGGATTTGTACTGTTTGATGCGAAACTTAATTGCTATTGCTTTGATCAGACTGTTTATGAAATTTGAACCCTGATCTGTAAGTATACCCTTCGGGCATCCGAACTTGCAAATGAATTCTCTGATCAATGCATCGGCAATGTCGACTGCGGTAGTTGTTTTTAGAGGGATAGCTATGGAATATTTCGTGAGGAGATCCTGAATGGTCAGTATATTAGTAAAACCATCAGGTGTTTCAGGGAGAGGACCCATAACATCCATAGAGATCTTATCAAAGGCCCTGCCAGGGGTGTCTGTCAAGGTAAGCGGTTGCCTGGTTTTGATTCTAACTAATTTTTCAGTTTGGCAACTCTTACACTTGCCGATATATTCTTGAATTTGTGTCTTCATATTAGGCCAAAAATATTGTTGCCTAATACGGGAGTAAGTTTTATTGACGCCCTTGTGGCCTCCCACGGGTGAGTCGTGGTTTTCTTTAATTATCTTCAATCTGTCTTCGATCGAAGGGGTTCGAATTAAGCCCTGGCAGACTGTGATACAGGTATTTGTCTCGTAAAATAGATCTTGTAGGATTTTTTGTATTCTGGACCAGGAAATGGAATCGATGGAAGTTTGTGCGATGCTGAATGATGATAATTGTAATTCATTCACCACGTCGTATAAGGATCGGAAGGTTTCTATGGCTGTTTGGAAATCGACCGTTCTGCTGGGGTGATCGATAATTGGAAGTTGGATTTGATGATCTTGTTCGATTTTGATAACCCTTGCTTTTGAGAGGGTGAGATCTCTGTGTGGGATGAATTTGCCGGCTCTCTCGAGGTCTTTGGCGCCCGTGTCGTATGGGTGCCCTGACCGTGTGACGAAAACAACCAAGTTGTCTCGTCTTGTTGAAATGGAGTCGCGGCTAAATTTAAATAACGGCTCGTATCTGACGTGCTCGTTTGGAAGAGGAATATAGAATTCTGGATTATCGGAAGCAGGGTGCGGAGATGGTGATGCGTCGGTAGAGGAAGGAATATCTGGCGTCGGTAAATCGGTTCCCGATGTTACCGGTGTAGGAGGTGGCGCTGGAGTGGAGTATTTTTTGCGGAGTTCCGGGGAGACGTCAAAGATGTCGTCCTCGGAGTCGTGACTATGGGAAAGCGGGAAAATTTGGACAGGATTTCGCGACAATGCGTCTGCATTTACGTTTGTCTTTCCGCTTTTGTAAACCATTTCGTAGTCAAACTCTGCAAGTTTGAGCCTCCAACGCACGAGTCTACTGGATGGGTCTTTGACCGAGTTCATCCACACTAACGGCCGATGATCGGTAACAAGTTTAAATTGATTACCGTATATATACGGTCGAAAATAGTGGACAGCGTAGACAATCGCCAGACACTCCTTCTCGATAGTGGAATAATTCCTTTCCGCGGTGTTCAGTAATCGCGACGTATACGCGATTGGCAAATCGCGGCCTATCGGACCCTGACTTAAAATAGCGCCGATCGCTTCGGCGGACGCATCGGTGGTTATTACAAACGGTTTCTTGAAATTTGGATATTGTAATATGGGCGCCTCGCATAGGCAGTCCCGAAGTCTTACAAAAGAATTTTCTTGTTCGTTGCGCCACGTAAAAGGCGCGTCTTTTTTGAGTAGATTCGTCAACGGTTTGGCGATTTGTGAAAAGTTCGCTATAAATCTCCTATAATACCCCGCGAGCCCGAGAAATTGTTTGATTTGCTTCGCGTTTCGGGGTCGTGGGAAATTTTTCACGGCACTTATCTTATTGGGGTCCTGTTTTACCCCGTGTTCGCTGATGATATGTCCTAGATAACTAACCTCTCTCCTCAGGAACTCGCATTTGTCCGGTTGCAAAACAAGATTAGCTTCTTTCAGCCTTTGCATTAATTTTTCGAACTTATTTTTGTGCTCCTGAAGAGAGCTGGCGTATATGACAATATCATCTAGATAAACAAAAATTTCGTTGCCTTGAAGACCGGACAGGACGTTGTCCATGAGTCTTTGGAAAGTTGCGGGCGCATTTTTCAGGCCGAAAGGCATCCTTTTAAACTCGTAGTGCCCGTGCGGCGTGGAAAATGCGGTTTTCGGAATATCGGCGGGTTCCATAGGAATTTGGTGGAACCCGCTCGCGAGGTCGAAGGTGCTAAAATACTTTGCGCTCCCGAGCTGGTCCAAGATCTCGGTGATGCAAGGGAGGGGATACGCGTCGGCTACGGACTTCTCATTAAGCGCGCGATAGTCTATCACGACGCGCCACTGTTTGTTGCCCAAGGAATCTGGTTTCTTGGGTACAACCCACAGTGGTGAATTGAATGGCGATTTTGAAGGAGAGATGACATCCTTTTGTAATAACTTCTCGACTTGTCGCCGAATCTCCTCCTTGTGGGCTGGCGGAAAGCGATACTGCTTTACATTTACGGGGCGATCGTCGATCGTCGGAATTTTATGCGTAGCGGCCGACGTATAACCTAATTTGTCGCCTTCGATATGAAAGCGATCCTGCGCGCTGTAGATGAGACGGATTACATGGTCCTTTTCCTCAGGATTGAGGTGATCGAGACGGAGGAGCTTCAGTATGCGTTCTAGACGCGATTCCGAGGATTCAGCGGATTTCGGCGGTAGCGGCGTTTTCGGCTTCGAATCCCGCTTTACATTGTTACCGACTGCTTGCGCGTAGGATAATTGTTGTACGCTAGCTACGTTGTAACGCGAAGGAGGAGCTTCGTTCGTCGAGTAGGATGTCGAATTAGAAATTGAATTAGAATTAGAATTTTCCCTTATGCGGGATGAGCCGATCGGTACGGCGGATACAGTGGATTTAGAATTGGAAATAGCAGATTTAATAAAAATTGGAAATAGTAAAGGACTCTCTTCCTCGTGGAGGGGAGTCATGGTTTGAATTGGCTCGAGGTTTACGTTGGGTAAGGTGATTTCCACCGCGCGGTCCGAAGAATTAATTATTCTGGTGACGGCTTTACCCTGTATTACCCTTACCAATGCGTTTCCGAAGAATATCCCCGGCGCCAAATCTATACGCGGAATTATTCCTTCCGGGAGGTTCGAGTTAATTACGCGGACCTTAATCCCGATATTTGAGCGCGGAGGAATTGCTATTCGATCTCCGCACTTCGGAGAAGAGACTTTATTCTTTATCTTTGAATTACGTTTCGCAGGCTTATCGCGTTTCGAAGGAGACTGTGCTTCACGCGGAGGCTGCGGCGGCGGCGGGCCGGAGATAGGATTTCGATGCGGCGTACTCGGAGTTTGTTTATTTTGTAGCGATAGCGGAGGAGTAGGTTTCGGATGCGGCGACGGTTCGTCGATTGGTTTTATTTCGTTCTCGAAGGGAATCGTCTGACCGTTCCATCGAATATATTTCTTTAAAAACGAAATCTCCGCGTCCGCGCAAAATCCCGAGCCAAGGATTCCCGCGGTTTTGAGTGGAAAGTCGTCCCTCACCACGTTGAAAGGGACGACGCGGTCGAAAATAACTAAGTTTACCGTCCCTAGGGTAACGGTTCTGCCGTCGGTAACACCCGTTATTACGACTATTTCCGTAGTATCTATGCGCGCGGACGATTTTAACGCTGAACGTTTAATGATATTGACTTCCGCCCCGGTATCGATCATGAATCGCGTCGGCGCGACTAGAAGTTCTGTTTGCAAAATAACGTTCGGCGTACTCGTTTTGCCGGTGATGTTTACTGCGGCATCTCGGTTGAATCGGCGTTCGTATCGTTTGCTGCGAGAGGGCGGACTCTTGGTGCGGCCTCGCGACCTGTCTCGCGGCTGGTGCGGAGGCCGTGGTCGTTTCCCGAGTTTCTAGCTAAATTATTATTATACTGCCGCTTCCGGCACTCGTCGATATCGTGCCCAGGGCTTTTGCAGTATCTGCAGAATTTACTAGCGTCTCTGGAAAAAATTTGCCGCGGCTGTTCGAACGCGGCGCGCTGTGCGGGAGGGGGCGCGTCCCTGGGTCGCAGGTAAGCGTCCCGACGTTCTTGCGAAAGGTACGGCGGATTCGCTTTAAAGCGGCATTCAGTCGCGTAATGGCCATAATTGTTGCATTTGTTACAAACTATTTCCGTACGTTTTTCGCGTGAATCTGCTCGTGACCGTGTTTTCCCTAACCGATTACAGTCGCGTTCGTATATTTGAAATAATTCCCGTGCTCGGGTGAAAATTTGTTGTAACGTATGGAACGAGTCTGTTGGCATTTGCATCCTAATTTCGGGGATAAGCCCGTCTCTGAAACACTGCGATGTTAGTTTGTTTACCGCTTCAAGAGACTCTTGAGGGTCTCGCTGAGTGAGGCGGTCGCAATCTATTATGGCGTTTCGTAGGTCTTTAACGCGGCCAATGTAGTCGAGAATATGTTCACCGGCGCGCATATATATATTTGTGAGTTCGCCCTTATAATGTTCGGCGGATTTAACGGGCGCGAACGAACTACGAAGGATGTCGGTTAATTGAAGGATCGTTGTACATGGTTCGTCCTCTAAAGCGGCATAAGCGCGTCCTTTGAGTTTGCCTTTAAGCAAACGTGTAAAAGTGCGTTCGCAGCCGTTAGGGATTAACTCGTAAGCTCTTTTGCATGCCCGAGTGAATTGCAAAACCGGGATATTCTGCCCGTCGAATGCAGGTATGGCTTCGAGTGCCTGTTTAAGGGAAAGCTCGTCGTGCTGTGAATAGTGCGCGTAAGGAAAAGTACCTGAGCTTTGTGTCGGAGTCGGATCTAAGTGCGGAAAATCTAGCGGCACCGTGTTTTCGCGTGTTAAGTCTGGCGTTCGGCGAATCGTCTCTATTTCGCGGCGTAGAATTTCAATTTGTTGTAATAGCGCAACGGTATTGGGATCCGCGTTATCACTTGCTTTCGCGGAACCGCTCGGTCGCGCGTTGTCCGGAATTTGATCGCTAGCGGTATCTTGAAAATCGAGCGTTCTGTTTATGCGTTTGTCGCGGTCGGCTTCTTGCATCGCGGCTGCTTTTTGTGCCTGTTGGCGTGTCTTTGTCGGTGGCGTCCTGGTTGCCATGGCTTTTTCGCGATCCCTTACGGCAGAATTTCCGGAAGAAAACGCGTGGCTATCCCACCGCTGTCACCAAAAATGTCACGTCCCGGAGTGCCGATGCACTCGATACGTTAAACGAGTCTAAGCCGGTTCCCGAAATCAACGCGAATTGCGCGGAGCTGGGTTCGTTGGCGGTTAGGACGCGATTTACCGAATAAAACATGCAGCACTTACCTTTTCGATGCATAGAATTTCTATTTGCTTTCCCGTTCCAGGTATCGTGGACGTCGTGGGTCGGAGACCGGGATCGCAGCGGCGTACGGCTGGAACGGCGGAACGGTTATTGGAACAAGGCGCCACGCAGGTTGATCCTGGCTGGTGCGTATCGTCGCTGAAATTGGACGGTCCTGGGCTCGTACGGGACGTACGGCGGCGAAAACCTCCTTGACGGGAACGGAAGCTGCTCGATGGTGATCCGGATACGGGTACTCGGGTGTACCTCCCACGTATTCGCGAATAAGATGTCGAATATATTCTTTTCGTCCCGCGCGTCGTGTACGCTTTCTCGGAGGCTCGGAGTTCATCGAGAGTATTTGCGCTTTGACAGGGTACTGCTCGGCTAAGCGTTGGTTCGCTCTAGCTTGCAGGGATCCGCGTGGGCGCAAGATACTCGGTTACGGTAGCAGTGAAGTAAGAGCAGCTAAGCGTTGGTTCGCTCTAACCGTCCAGCTTCAAGACTATCGCAGACGAATTCGGAACTAGTAAGATATTCGCGAGCGTACCAGCGAATTAGAATTAGGAATTATGATTGAATATTGAATAAAGAGGCGTTGGATCTGGTAAAAGCTAATGTATATTCTATAATTTCACTACCCTAATACACTTCGACTAATTCTAAGATATTGAATAAGGTTACAATAAGAGATTGAAATAGAACTAAGTTTACGTTAAGGACTCCGCTAAGGGAGATGCGATAAAAAGAGAAGCATTAGAGCTGAGAGCTCGTTGCTTGGGAGCCAAGTGCTCGATTCGGAGGCGAGATAGGAACTGACTTCGGATCAGCGCGTCCGCGACCTCCTCGGGTCGCGAGGCGCGCGAGTCGCTGGGCCCCGGAGTGGGGACGGCGCGTGGCGGAAGAGCGGGGAGGCCGCTCGTGGTGGGGACGACCGCGTTACGCGGTGAGCCGCGCGCGTCGGCCGCGCGCTCGAGCGTGAACGTGTCTTAATTCTAGCGCACTTATATTATGTACATTTCCTTAATTCTATGTGTTTGTGGTGTGTGTATGTACATGAACGTGTCGTGTGCTTATACCTAAGACCGCATGTACGCGAACAGGGAATATGGGTGCGTAATTGCGGGTGAGTCCAGGAAGTAGTTGTCGTATTGCTCCTCTGGAGATGACGTGGGTGGAGACGGCCTCCTGGGGGTGGAAGGTGGTACGCCTGACGTTACAATATTATATCTTATCATTAAACATAGATATGAGATGCAATATCTCGTTTTAAGAAGCATTTGAACTCTATTGCTACGATACCTAGACACCTGCAGACGCTATTTCCTAGCAAGGAAGTGTCGCATTTACATTCATTTGAAGTGTAGACGAGGAATGCATGACACTTCGCAAATCATATTATATCTTACCATGAAACATAGAAATGAGATGCGATATCGCGTTTTAAGAAGCATTAGAAATCTATTGCTACGATACGTAGACATCTGCAAACGCTATTTCTTTGCAAGGAAGTGTGGCATTTACATTCATTTGAAGTGTAGACGAGGAATACATAACACTTCTCAAATCATATTATATCTTACCATGAAACATAGAAATGAGATGCGATATCGTGTTTTAAGAATCATAAGAACTCCATTGCTACGATACGTAGACATCTGCAAACGCTATTTCCTTGCAAGGAAGTATCGCATTTACATTCATTTGAAGTGTAGACGAGGAATACATAACACTTCGCAAATTATAAAATATCTTACCATGAAACATTGAAATGAGATGCGATATCGCGTTTTAAGAAGCATTAGAACTCTATTGCTACGATACGTAGACATCTGCAGACGCTATTTCCTTGCAAGGAAGTGTCGCATTTACATTCATTTGAGGTGTGGACGTGGAATATATGACACTTCGCAAATCATATTATATCTTACCATGAAACATAGAAATGAGATGCGATATCGCGTTTTACGAATCATAAGAACTCTATTGCTACGATACGTAGAAATCTGCAAACGCTATTTCCTTGCAAGGAAGTGTCGCATTTACAGTCATTTGAATCGTATACGAGGAATGCATAACACTTCGCAATGAATATTATATCTTATCATGAAACATAGATATGAGATGCAATATCTCGTTTTAAGAAGCATTTGAACTCTATTGCTACGATACCTAGACACCTGCAGATGCTATTTCCTAGCAAGGAAGTGTCGCATTTACATTCATTTGAAGTGTAGACGAGGAATACATGACACTTCGCAAATCATATTATATCTTACCATGAAACATAGAAATGAGATGCGATATCGCGTTTTAAGAAGCATTAGAAATCTATTGCTACGATACGTAGACATCTGCAGACGCTATTTCTTTGCAAGGAAGTGTCGCATTTACATTCATTTGAAGTGTAGACGAGGAATACATAAAACTTCGCAAATCATATTATATCTTACCATGAAACATGGAAATGTGATGCGATATAGCGTTTTAAGAAGCATTAGAAATCTATTGCTACGATACGTAGACATCTGCAAACGCTATTTCCTTGCAAGGAAGTATCGCATTTACATTCATTTGAATTGTAGACGAGGAATACATAACACTTCGCAAATTATAAAATATCTTACCATGAAACATAGAAATGAGATGCGATATCGCGTTTTAAGAAGCATTAGAACTCTATTGCTACGATACGTAGACATCTGCAGACGCTATTTCCCAGCAAGGAAGTGTCGCATTTACATTCATTTGAAGTGTAGACGAGGAATACATGACACTTCGCAAATCATATTATATCTTACCATGAAACATAGAAATGAGATGCGATATCGCCTTTTAAGAAGCATTAGAAATCTATTGCTACTATACGTAGACATCTGCAAACGCTATTTCCTTGCTAGGAAGTGTCGCATTTACATTCATTTGAAGTGTAGACGAGGAATACATGACACTTCGCATATCATTTTATATCTTACCATAAAACATAGAAATGAGATGCGATATTGTGTGTTGAGAAGCATTAAAACCCTATCGCTACAATACCTAGACATCTGCAGACGCTATTTCCTTTCAAGGAAGTGTCGCATTTACATTCATTTGAAGTGTAGACGAGGAGTAGGTAATACTTCGCAAATCATATTATATCTTACCACGAAACATAGAAATGAGATGCGATATCGCTTTTTAAGAATCATAAGAACTCTATTGCTACGATACGTAGACATCTGCAAACGCTCTTTCCTTGCAAGGAAGTGTCGCATTTACATTCATTTGAAGTGTAGACGAGGAATACATAACACTTCGCAAATCATATTATATCTTACCATGAAACATAGAAATGAGATGCGATATTGTGTGTTGTGAAGCATTAGAACTCTATCGCTACGATACCTAGACATCTGCAAACGCTATTTCCTTGCAAGGAAGTGTTGCGTTCACATTCATTTGAAGTATAGACGAGGAATACATAACACTTCGCAAATTATAAAATATCTTACCATGAAACATAGAAATGAAATGCGATATCGCGTTTTAAGAAGCATTAGAACTCTATTGCTACGATACCTAGACATCTGCAGACGCTATTTCCTAGCAAGGAAGTGTCGCATTTACATTCATTTGAAGTGTAGACGAGGAATACATGACACCTCGCAAATCATATTATATCTTACCATGAAACATAGAAATGAGATGCGATATCGTGTTTTAAGAATCATAAGAACTCCATTGCTACGATACGTAGACATCTGCAAACGCTATATCTTTGCAAGGAAGTGTCGCATTTACATTCATTTGAAGTGTAGAGGAGGAATACATAACACTTCGCAAATCATATTATATCTTACCATGAAACATAGAAATGAGATGCGATATTGTGTTTTAAGAATCATAAGAACTCTATTGCTACGATACGTAGACATCTGCAAACGCTCTTTCCTTGCAAGGAAGTGTCGCATTAACATTCATATGAAGTGTAGACGAGGAATACATAACACTTCGCAAATCATATTATATCTTACCATGAAACATAGAAATGAGATGCGATATCGCGTTTTACGAATCATAAGAACTCTATTGCTACGATACGTAGAAATCTGCAAACGCTATTTCCTTGCAAGGAAGTGTCGCATTTACATTCATTTGAATCGTATACGAGGAATGCATAACACTTCGCAATGAATATTATATCTTATCATTAAACATAGATATGAGATGCAATATCTCGTTTTAAGAAGCATTTGAACTCTATTGCTACGATACCTAGACACCTGCAGACGCTATTTCCTAGCAAGGAAGTGTCGCATTTACATTCATTTGAAGTGTAGACGAGGAATGCATGACACTTCGCAAATCATATTATATCTTACCATGAAACATAGAAATGAGATGCGATATCGCGTTTTAAGAAGCATTAGAAATCTATTGCTACGATACGTAGACATCTGCAAACGCTATTTCTTTGCAAGGAAGTGTGGCATTTACATTCATTTGAAGTGTAGACGAGGAATACATAACACTTCTCAAATCATATTATATCTTACCATGAAACATAGAAATGAGATGCGATATCGTGTTTTAAGAATCATAAGAACTCCATTGCTACGATACGTAGACATCTGCAAACGCTATTTCCTTGCAAGGAAGTATCGCATTTACATTCATTTGAAGTGTAGACGAGGAATACATAACACTTCGCAAATTATAAAATATCTTACCATGAAACATAGAAATGAGATGCGATATCGCGTTTTAAGAAGCATTAGAAATCTATTGCTACTATACGTAGACATCTGCAAACGCTATTTCCTTGCTAGGAAGTGTCGCATTTACATTCATTTGAAGTGTAGACGAGGAATACATGACACTTCGCATATCATATTATATCTTACCATAAAACATAGAAATGAGATGCGATATTGTGTGTTGAGAAGCATTAGAACTCTATCGCTACAATACCTAGACATCTGCAGACGCTATTTCCTTTCAAGGAAGTGTCGCATTTACATTCATTTGAAGTGTAGACGAGGAGTAGGTAATACTTCGCAAATCATATTATATCTTACCACGAAACATAGAAATGAGATGCGATACCGCTTTTTAAGAATCATAAGAACTCTATTGCTACGATACGTAGACATCTGCAAACGCTCTTTCCTTGCAAGGAAGTGTCGCATTTACATTCATTTGAAGCGTAGACGAGGAATACATAACACTTCGCAAATCATATTATATCTTACCATGAAACATAGAAATAAGATGCGATATCGCACTTTAAAAAGCATTAGAAATCAATTGCTACGATACGTAGACATATGGAAACGCTATTACCTAGCGAGGAAGTGTCGCATTCACATTCCTTTGAAGTGTAGACGAGGAATACATAACACTTCGCAAATCATATTATATCTTACCATGAAATATAGAAATGAGATGCGATATCGTGTTTTAAGAATCATAAGAACTCCATTGCTACGATACGTAGACATCTGCAAACGCTATATCTTTGCAAGGAAGTGTCGCATCTACATTCATTTGAAGTGTAGAGGAGGAATACATAACACTTCGCAAATCATATTATATCTTACCATGAAACATAGAAATGAGATGCGATATTGTGTTTTAAGAATCATAAGAACTCTATTGCTACGATACGTAGACATCTGCAAACGCTCTTTCCTTGCAAGGAAGTGTCGCATTAACATTCATATGAAGTGTAGACGAGGAATACATGACACCTCGCAAATCATATTATATCTTACCATGAAACATAGAAATGAGATGCGATATCGTGTTTTAAGAATCATAAGAACTCCATTGCTACGATACGTAGACATCTGCAAACGCTATATCTTTGCAAGGAAGTGTCGCATTTACATTCATTTGAAGTGTAGACGAGGAATACATGACACTTCGCAAATCATATTATATCTTACCATGAAACATAGAAATGAGATGCGATATCGCCTTTTAAGAAGCATTAGAAATCTATTGCTACTATACGTAGACATCTGCAAACGCTATTTCCTTGCTAGGAAGTGTCGCATTTACATTCATTTGAAGTGTAGACGAGGAATACATAACACTTCGCAAATTATAAAATATCTTACCATGAAACATAAAAATGAGATGCGATATCGCGTTTTAAGAAGCATTAGAACTCTATTGCTACGATACGTAGACATCTGCAGACGCTATTTCCTTTCAAGGAAGTGTCGCATTTACATTCATTTGAAGTGTAGACGAGGAGTAGGTAATACTTCGCAAATCATATTATATCTTACCACGAAACATAGAAATGAGATGCGATATCGCTTTTTAAGAATCATAAGAACTCTATTGCTACGATACGTAGACATCTGCAAACGCTCTTTCCTTGCAAGGAAGTGTCGCATTTACATTCATTTGAAGTGTAGACGAGGAATACATAACACTTCGCAAATCATATTATATCTTACCATGAAACATAGAAATGAGATGCGATATTGTGTGTTGAGAAGCATTAGAACTCTATCGCTACGATACCTAGACATCTGCAAACGCTATTTCCTTGCAAGGAAGTGTTGCGTTTACATTCATTTGAAGTATAGACGAGGAATACATAACACTTCGCAAATTATAAAATATCTTACCATGAAACATAGAAATGAAATGCGATATCGCGTTTTAAGAAGCATTAGAACTCTATTGCTACGATACCTAGACATCTGCAGACGCTATTTCCTAGCAAGGAAGTGTCGCATTTACATTCATTTGAAGTGTAGGCGAGGAATACATGACACCTCGCAAATCATATTATATCTTACCATGAAACATAGAAATGAGATGCGATATCGTGTTTTAAGAATCATAAGAACTCCATTGCTACGATACGTAGACATCTGCAAACGCTATATCTTTGCAAGGAAGTGTCGCATTTACATTCATTTGAAGTGTAGAGGAGGAATACATAACACTTCGCAAATCATATTATATCTTACCATGAAACATAGAAATGTGATGCGATATCGCGTTTTAAGAAGCATTAGAAATCTATTGCTACGATACCTAGACATCTGCAGACGCTATTTCCTAGCAAGGAAGTGTCGCATTTACATTCATTTGAAGTGTAGACGAGGAATACATGACACTTCGCAAATCATATTATATCTTACCATGAAACATAGAAATGAGATGCGATATCGCGTTTTAAGAAGCATTAGAAATCTATTGCTACGATACGTAGACATCTGCAGACGCTATTTCTTTGCAAGGAAGTGTCGCATTTACATTCATTTGAAGTGTAGACGAGGAATACATAAAACTTCGCAAATCATATTATATCTTACCATGAAACATAGAAATGTGATGCGATATAGCGTTTTAAGAAGCATTAGAAATCTATTGCTACGATACGTAGACATCTGCAAACGCTATTTCCTTGCAAGGAAGTGTCGCATTTACATTCATTTGAAGTGTAGACGAGGAATACATAACACTTCGCAAATCATATTATATCTTACCATGAAACATAGAAATGAGATGCGATATCGCCTTTTAGGAAGCATTAGAAATCTATTGCTACTATACGTAGACATCTGCAAACGCTATTTCCTTGCTAGGAAGTGTCGCATTTACATTCATTTGAAGTGTAGACGAGGAATACATGACACTTCGCATATCATATTATATCTTACCATAAAACATAGAAATGAGATGCGATATTGTGTGTTGAGAAGCATTAGAAATCAATTGCTACGATACGTAGACATCTGCAAACGCTATTACCTAGCGAGGAAGTGTCGCATTCACATTCCTTTGAATTGTAGACGAGGAATACATAACACTTCGCAAATCATATTATATCTTACCATGAAACATAGAAATAAGATGCGATATCGCGTTTTAAAAAGCATTAGAAATCAATTGCTACGATACGTAGACATATGCAAACGCTATTACCTAGCGAGGAAGTGTCGCATTCACATTCCTTTGAAGTGTAGACGAGGAATACATAACACTTCGCAAATCATATTATATCTTACCATGAAACATAGAAATGAGATGCGATATCGTGTTTTAAGAATCATAAGAACTCCATTGCTACGATACGTAGACATCTGCAAACGCTATATCTTTGCAAGGAAGTGTCGCATCTACATTCATTTGAAGTGTAGAGGAGGAATACATAACACTTCGCAAATCATATTATATCTTACCATGAAACATAGAAATGAGATGCGATATTGTGTTTTAAGAATCATAAGAACTCTATTGCTACGATACGTAGACATCTGCAAACGCTCTTTCCTTGCAAGGAAGTGTCGCATTTACATTCATTTGAATCGTATACGAGGAATGCATAACACTTCGCAATGAATATTATATCTTATCATGAAACATAGATATGAGATGCAATATCTCGTTTTAAGAAGCATTTGAACTCTATTGCTACGATACCTAGACACCTGCAGACGCTATTTCCTAGCAAGGAAGTGTCGCATTTACATTCATTTAAAGTGTAGACGAGGAATACATGACACTTCGCAAATCATATTATATCTTATCATGAAACATAGATATGAGATGCAATATCTCGTTTTAAGAAGCATTTGAACTCTATTGCTACGATACCTAGACATCTGCAGACGCTATTTCCTAGCAAGGAAGTGTCGCATTTACATTCATTTGAAGTGTAGAGGAGGAATACATGACACTCCGCAAATCATATTATATCTTACCATGAAACATAGAAATGAGATGCGATATTGTGTGTTGAGAAGCATTAGAACTCTATCGCTACGATACCTAGACATCTGCAAACGCTATTTCCTTGCAAGGAAGTGTTGCGTTTACATTCATTTGAAGTATAGACGAGGAATACATAACACTTCGCAAATTATAAAATATCTTACCATGAAACATAGAAATGAAAGGCGATATCGCGTTTTAAGAAGCATTAGAACTCTATTGCTACGATACCTAGACATCTGCAGACGCTATTTCCTAGCAAGGAAGTGTCGCATTTACATTCATTTGAAGTGTAGACGAGGAATACATGACACTTCGCAAATCATATTATATCTTACCATGAAACATAGAAATGAGATGCGATATCGCGTTTTAAGAAGCATTAGAAATCTATTGCTACTATACGTAGACATCTGCAAACGCTATTTCCTTGCTAGGAAGTGTCGCATTTACATTCATTTGAAGTGTAGACGAGGAATACATGACACTTCGCATATCATATTATATCTCACCATAAAACATAGAAATGAGATGCGATATTGTGTGTTGAGAAGCATTAGAAATCAATTGCTACGATACGTAGACATCTGCAAACGCTATTTCCTTGCAAGGAAGTATCGCATTTACATTCATTTGAAGTGTAGACGAGGAATACATAACACTTCGCAAATTATAAAGTATCTTACCATGAAACATAGAAATGAGATGCGATATCGCGTTTTAAGAAGCATTAGAACTCTATTGCTACGATACGTAGACATCTGCAGACGCTATTTCCCAGCAAGGAAGTGTCGCATTTACATTCATTTGAAGTGTAGACGAGGAATACATGTGTAACGTCAGGCGTACCGCCTGCCACCCTCCGGCGTCCACCTCATCATCCCCAGCATCCGTATCCGGAGCCCCTGCACACGGGCCACCCGCCGACTCGCCGTCCCTACAGAAGGAGACAAAGGTACGAGAGGGAAGAGGGATGCAGCATGCCGCGCCCACGCGCGATCTCCACACACGAGGGGGAGGACTTCACCCCGTAATACGAGGGCGAGGAGCTCTCCGACACATACTGGGTCGAATCCCCAGCGATCACGAAGCCCTATACGTACTTCTCGTACATGTGGGATTAGAATAAGCACACTACTCATATATGTACATACACAGCAACACACACCTAGATTTAAGTAAATATATGTATATATTTTATTCATGCACGGCTATGTTCCGTGCACTCGCGCGCACACTCGACGCTCGCGGCTCACGCTTAACGCGGGCCGCGCCCCACTCCGAACGGCCGCCCCACCACGAGGGCCGAGCGGCCGCCCTACTCCGACCGTCCGCCCCACCGCGAGGGCCCAGCGACTCGCGCGCCGCGCGACCCGAGGAGGTCGCGGACGCGAGATCCGAGAGTCAGTTCCAATCTCACCTCCGAACGGGAGAGTTGGTATCTCATCTCCGAACTGGAGAGTTCGTATCTCATCTCCGAACCGAGGAGTTCTAATCCAGCATCCGAACGATGCACTTCCGATCCGAGCAATAGGCTCATTCGCAACGAGCAATTAGCTCTAATGCATTCGTCTCTATCCATACTCCCATAGCGGAGTCCATTCGATACTTTATACTATTTCTAATTCTCATTGTAATCGCTAGTCAGTAACTTAGAATTTAGTCAAGTGTATCTAGTATAGTGAAATCATAGAATATAGTTTATTTTTACCAGATTCAAAGTATCTTTATTCGAGTTCAAATACAATTCCTTAATTCTAATCCACGGGTACGCTCGCGATTATTCTAATTCTATATCTCATCTACGATAGTCTTGAGTCTCGACGACTAGAGCGAACCAGCGCTTAGTTGCTCCATCCTCACTTCTACCGTGTACAGAATATCTTGCGCCCAGGTCGATCCCGGTAAGCTAGAGCGAACCAACGCTTAGCCGTGCCGTATTCAACCGAAGTTCAAGTATTCTCGATGAGCCTTGCATCTCCGACAAAGCGTACACGACGCGCGGGGAGGAGAGAGTTTATTCGTCGTCTCGCTCGGGAATACGTGGGTGATGCACCAGAATATTCAATTTCCTACGTTCGAGTCCTGGTTCCTGTGAAGGAGGTTTCCTTCGCCGCACGACCCGTACGAGTCGCCAATCGTCAGGGCCAAACGCCGATACTTGCCAGCCGGAGTCAACCCGCCTGGACGCTTATTCCCGTAGACGTACCTCCGTTCCAGCCGTACGCCGCCGCCATCCCGGTTGCGGATCCAAGGCGCTCCAGGTACCTGGAAAGAGAAATCAGACAGCGGAATCAAGCCTTCGCAAGGTAAGTTTAGTGTTGATTACCGTTTTATCGAGTCCGAAACGCCAACGAACCCGGTCCGGACGCAATTCGCGTTATTTTCGGGAACGGTTACGACTTTGTGCCACCGTTGCGAGCGCAACCGCACCTCGGGACGTGACACGAAAGTTATTTTTGGTGACAGCGGTGGGATAGCCACGCGTTTCCTCCGGAAATTCCGCCGAAAGGAACCGCGAAACTAGATATGGCAACCCGGACTCCGACAAAAACGCGCCAGCAGACACAGCGAGCCGCCGCGATGGCCGATTCTGAACGCGAAAAACGCACTAGCAGAACGCTTGATTTCCAAGACGCTATCGCCGAGCCTCTTCCTAGTACCGCGCAACAAAATACTTCCGCGAAAAATACGAAAGCGACCGATCCGAGTAATGCCGCGTTGCTCCAGCAAATAGAAATTCTACGACGTGAAATAGAATCTATTCGCAGAACGCCTGATTTAACGCGCGACGATACTGTTTCTCTAGATATTCCTCGGGGAAATCCGCTTTCCGCACATAATTCGAGCTCCGATTTTAATACAAATAGTTCGCAACACGACGAGCTATCACTTAAGCAGGCCCTCGAAGCCGTGCCGACATTCGATGGTCAGAACATTCCCATTCTTCAGTTTACCCGAGCGTGTAAACGCGCTTATGAGCTTATCCCTAATGGGTGCGAGCGAACTTTCACACGCCTGCTTAAGGGAAAACTCAAGGGTCGTGCCTACGCCGCGCTAGAAGACGAGCCGTGTTACACAATACTCGAATTAACGGACGTTCTTCGCAGCACATTTTGCTCCGTAAAATCAGCTCATCATTATCGGGGTGAACTTGCTAATATATTTATGCGCGCGAACGAGCACATTCTAGATTACATCGGTCGAGTAAAAGATCTTAGAACCGCTATAATTGATTGCGAGAGGCTTGCTCGACGAGACACACCGGAATCGCTCGATGACGTAGACGCGCTCACCCTACAATGTTTTAAAGACGGTCTCATTCCGGAAATTCGAATGCAAATGACTGTAAATTCATTCGGTACATTGCGAGAAACGTTCGCTCGAGCGCGGGAGCTCTATCAAATGCACGAACGTGATTGCAACCGACTAGGTAGATCGCGTGCCGCGCGACCAGAATCGCGCGAAAAACCAGCCGAAATTATTTGCCGAAAATGCAATAATATCGGACATTACGCGACCGAGTGTCGGCTCAGACCGCCATCGCCGTACCGACCGCAGGAATACTTGCGATCCAGGGACGTACCGCCTCCTACTCGAGGCCCCGCGTACGAACAACCGAGACAAATCGTAGCCAGGGACGCGCCCAAATTTTGTCGCTATTGCAAGACCCCGGGGCACGAAATAGGCGAGTGCCGCAAAAGGCAGTACAACAACGCGGTAAACCAAAATTCGGGAAACGACAATGGCCTCCGCACCCGCCGCGAGACAGGTGGCGAGGCCGCGCACCAAGTCCGTCCTCTCGCCGCGAACAACTCCAACGCGGAAATCGACGAAACGCCGCGATAAACATAACCGGAAAAACTAGCACGCCAAACGTAATTTTAAAATCCGATCTTCTAATTTCACCAACTCGCTTCATGGTGGACACTGGGGCGGAAATAAATATTATAAAACGTTCGGCTCTAAAAGCATCCGCGCGAATCGATAAGTCCGAGATCGTAATAATAACAGGGGTAACCGATGGCAAAACCGCAACCCTAGGGACGGTGAATCTTGTCATTTTCGGTCGCGTCGTTCCTTTTAATGTGGTCGAGGATGATTTTCCCCTTAAACCAAGCGGGATCCTCGGCTCCGGGTTCTGTATGGACGCAGAAATCTCTTTCCCAAATAAAATAATCAAATGGAATGGTAAGAGAATTCCTTTCGAAGACGATATCGAAGCACTCGAGGAACCGTCACCGGACTCGAAAATAAAGCCTCTCCTATCGCCGAAACGTAAACAAGCGCCGCGCACGGAATCTATTCCCCCTCCGCCGCCGCGCCCGCCGCGTAAATCATCGCCTCCGCTGAAACGCGATGCAGCAACGAAATCGAAGCTTCGAACGCAAGACAAAGCAGCTTCTCCGAAGTCAGGAGACCGTATCTCCATTCCGCCGAGATCAAATATCGGTATCAAGGTCCGCGTAGTTAATTCGAACCTCGTGGAAGGTATAATTCCTCGTATCGATCTTGCGCCGGGTATATTTTTCGGAAACGCTCTCGTCAGAGTAATTCGGGGCAAAGCGGTAACTCGAATAATTAATTCATCCGACCGCGCCGTCGAAATCGCGTTACCAGAAATCGTACTTGAGCCCGCGCAAATCATGACTCCCCTCCATAAGGAGGAAAGTCCATCGCTCTATCCGGTTTTTTCTAAATCCAACGTATCCGCCGTACCGATCGGCTCATCCCAAAAGGGAAAAACTTCTATTTCTTTCTCGAGTCAGACACCATATTCGACACTCGAAACTCCTCCTTCGCGTTGCAAAATCGCGAATGTTCAACAGATCTCCTATGCTCAGGCGGTTAAAAATAATATACAACAGGCGCCGTTGAAACAAACATCGAAATCCGCCAATCCTTCGAAATCTCGCCTAGACCGAATTCTTAGTCTCCTCCGTCTCGACCACCTCAACGCAGAGGAAAGAGAGCACGTCGTCCGTCTCGTTCAAAGCACGCAGGAGCTTTTTCACATTGAGGGGGATAAATTAGGGCATACGTCAGCAACCACGCACAAGATTCCAACCGTCGACGACCGCCCCGTCAATGTGAAACAATACCGGTTCCCACCAGCTCATAAGGAGGAGATTCGACGACAAGTCGACAAATTTTTACAAAATGGTGTCATCTCTCCGTCAAAATCACCATATAATTCGCCATTGTGGGTTGTCCCAAAGAAACCGGACTCCTTGGGCAACAAGCAATGGCGCGTCGTCATCGACTACCGCGCACTCAATGAGAAATCTGTCGCCGATGCCTAACCCCTCCCTTGCATTACCGAGATACTTGATCAGCTCGGGAGCGCGAAGTATTTTAGTACATTCGATCTCGCGAGCGGATTTCACCAGATCCCAATGGAGCCCGCCGATGCTCCCAAAACCGCTTTTTCGACGCCTCACGGGCATTATGAATTTAAAAGAATGCCATTCGGATTAAAAAATGCGCCAGCGACGTTCCAACGACTTATGGACAATGTCCTGTCCGGTCTCCAGGGGAACGAAATTTTCGCCTATTTGGACGACATTGTTATCTACGCTAGCTCTCTTCAAGAACATCGACTTAAATTCGAGAAATTAACTCAACGGCTCAAAGAAGCTAATTTAGTATTGCAGCCGGATAAGTGCGAATTCTTGAGGAGAGAAGTAAGCTATTTGGGTCATATTATCAGTGAGCACGATGTAAAACCTGACCCTGCGAAAATTAGCGCCGTCAAAAATTTTCCGCGCCCGCGCAACGCGAAACAGATCAAACAATTCCTCGGGCTCGCGGGATACTACAGGCGGTTCATCGCAAATTTTTCCAATATTGCTAAGCCACTTACAAATTTGTTAAAAAAAGACGCGCCCTTTGTATGGCGTAACGAGCAAGAGAATTCATTCGTCAAACTCCGAGATTGCCTATGCGAAGCGCCTATCTTGCAGTACCCCAACTTTAAACAACCATTCGTGATAACGACCGACGCGTCCGCCGAAGCTATTGGTGCTATCTTGAGTCAAGGACCAATAGGCCGCGACTTGCCAATCGCGTACACGTCGCGACTGTTAAACGCTGCGGAGAAAAACTACTCCACGATCGAGAAGGAGTGTCTGGCGATTGTCTACGCCGTCCATTACTTTCGTCCATACATATACGGTAATCAGTTCAAACTCGTTACCGACCATCGACCGTTAGTATGGATGATTTCGGTCAAGGACCCGTCAAGTAGACTCGTACGGTGGAGGCTTAAGTTAGCGGAATTTGACTACGAGATGGTCTATAAAAGTGGAAAAACGAACCTTAATGCGGACGCATTGTCGCGGAATCCCGCTCAAATTTTTCCGCTCTCGTATTCAGAAAACTCGGAGGACGACATCTTCGATGTGCCTCCGGAAACCCGTAAAAAGTATACCACACTAGCGCCTCCTCCTACTCCGGTAACATCAGAACCTGAATTACCGACTCCAGGCACGTCCTTCCGTACCAACACAGCATCACCTCCGCAAGTCGCCAGCGACAGCACCGACTTTTATACTCCTGCTCCAAATGAATTTATCCGACGCGAACCTCTATTTAATTTCAGCCGTGACGCATTATCAACGCGACGAGACAATGTAGTTGTCTTCGTCACGCAATCTGGGCACCCCTATGACACGGGCGCCAAAGATCTAGCGAACGCTGAAAAATTCCTTCCAAACAAAAATCACGTTCTTACCAAAGCCAAAGTCATAAAAATCGGAAACGAATTCCAAATCCAGCTTCCAATCGTCGAACATTCCACCAGATCAATCAATTTCCAGACCGTAATAGAAACATTTAGATCCTTGTGCGACGTTGTAAACGAATTACAATTACAAACATTTAGTATCGCACAAACCTATCTAGACTCCGTATCCTGGTCCCGAATCCAGAAAATCCTTCAGGACCTGTTCTACGGAACAACAGTCCAGATTACGGTCTGCCAGGGCCTCATTAAAACCCCTTCGGTCGAAGAGCGACTGAAAATAATAAAGGAAAACCACGACTCCCCTGTGGGAGGTCACAAAGGGGTTAATAAAACTTATTCTCGCATCAGACAACAATACTTTTGGCCAAACATGAAAACACAAATACAAGAATATATTGGCAAATGTAAAAGTTGTCAGACAGAGAAACTGGTCCGGGTGAAGACCAGACAGCCTCTCACTTTAACCGACACCCCTGGCAGGGCATTCGATAAGATTTCAATGGACGTAATGGGTCCTCTTCCCGAAACTTCCGACGGTTATACAAGTATCCTCACGATCCAAGATCTCCTCACTAAATACTCAGTCGCAGTTCCTCTCAAAACCACCACCGCAGTAGACATTGCCGAAGCTTTAATAAAAGAATTCATTTGTAAGTTCGGATGCCCGAAAGGCATACTCACGGACCAAGGTTCGAACTTTATAAATAGCTTGATTAAAGCCATAGCAATCAAATTCCGTATTAAACAATACAAGTCCACTGCGTTCCATCCACAGACAAACGGGTCCGTTGAACGATCTCACCACGTCCTGGCCGAATATCTGAAGCATTACATAGAGTCGAGTAACGATTGGGTGAATTGGTTACCGTATGCAATGTTTTCATACAACACCAGTGTGCACGAGGGTACATTATACACCCCACACGAACTAGTGTTCGGCAGGATAGCTAGGACGCCGTCAGCCACTCCTTTTCAAGACAGCTCTGATAACGAAACATATAGCGACTATCTTATACAACTTCAGGAGAAAATCACGAAATCTCAGGATTTGGCTAAAGCCAATCTAGACAATGCGAAACGCCGTTCTAAATATTATTATGACCGAAATCTCAATGTCCAAAACTTCGAGGTAGGCCAATGGGTCTATCTTTTAAAAGAGCCGAACAAACATAAGTTCCAGGCACAGTATTCTGGACCGTACCGTATCCTCGAAATTTTGGGCAATTGTAATGTTAAGCTGAATGTAAAAGGGCGTCATAAAATTGTTCATACGAACAAAATCAAAATTTGTAAGCGAATGCATAGTATGCAGAGTGTGGATGCTAGTGAAAGAAAAGTGCGAAAAACTGAAAATGAAGCCAGTGAGAGCAGTGACATTCAAACGAACGCTGAAAGTGAAAGCGACGAAAGTGCCTGCAATCCGAAGGAAGCCCGCAGCCACGGTCCAAACTCCAAACGTTATCGCCAGGATCAACCAGGCGAAAAACCACAGATTCCGCAGCATCCAGCCGACAGGACCAAGAGAAGGATCCAGCATCCCGAAATCTACCCAACAGACAAGAGATCTCGGCATGGCCGAGATTCTTTTTCCAAGGGGGGTGGTGTAACGTCAGGCGTACCGCCTGCCACCCTCCGGCGTCCAACTCATCATCCCCAGCATCCGTATCCGGAGCCCCTGCACACGGGCCACCCGCCGACTCGCCGTCCTTACAGAAGGAGACAAAGGTACGAGAGGGAAGAAGGATGCAGCATGCCGCGCCCACGCGCGATCTCCACACACGAGGGGGAGGACTTCACCCCGTATTACGAGGGCGAGGAGCTCTCCGACACATACTGGGTCGAATCCCCAGCGATCACGAAGCCCTATACGTACTTCTCGTACATGTGGGATTAGAATAAGGACACTACTCACCTATGTACATACACACCAACACACACCTAGATTTAAGTGAATATATGTATATATTTCATTCATGCACGGCTATGTTCCGTGCACTCGCGCGCACACTCGACGCTCGCGGCTCACGCTTAACGCGGGCCGCGCCCCACTCCGAACGGCCGCCCCACCACGCGGGCCGAGCGGCCGCCCTACTCCGACCGTCCGCCCCACCGCGAGGGCCCAGCGACTCGCGCGCCGCGCGACCCGAGGAGGTCGCGGACGCGAGATCCGAGAGTCAGTTCGTATCTCACCTCCGAACCGGAGAGTTCGTATCTCATCTCCGAACCGAGGAGTTCTAATCCAGCATCCGAACGATGCACTTCCGATCCGAGCAATAGGCTCATTCGCAACGAGCAATTAGCTCTAATGCATTCGTCTCTATCCATACTCCCATAGCGGAGTCCATTCGATACTTTATACTATTTCTAATTCTCATTGTAATCGCTAGTCAGTAACTTAGAACTTAGTCAAGTGTATTTAGTATAGTGAAGTCATAGAATATAGTTTATTTTTACCAGATTCAAAGTATCTTTATTCGAGTCCAAATACAATTCCTTAATTCTACTCCACGGGTACGCTCGCGATTATTCTATTTCTATATCTCATCTGCGATAGTCTTGAGGCTCGACGACTAGAGCGAACCAGCGCTTAGTTGCTCCATCCTCACTTCTACCGTATACAGAATATCTTGCGCCCAGGTCGATCCCGGTAAGCTAGAGCGAACCAACGCTTAGCCGTGCCGTATTCAACCGAAGTTCAAGTATTCTCGATGAGCCTTGCACCTCCGACAAAGCGTACACGACGCGCGGGGAGGAGAGAGTTTATTCGTCGTCTCGCTCGGGAATACGTGGGTGATGCACCAGAATATTCAATTTCCAACGTTCGAGTCCTGGTTCCTGTGAAGGAGGTTTCCTTCGCCGCACGACCCGTACGAGTCGCCAATCGTCAGGGCCAAACGCCGATACCTGCCAGCCGGAGTCAACCCGCCTGGACGCTTATTCCCGTAGACGTACCTCCGTTCCAGCCGTACGCCGCCGCCATCCCGGTTGCGGATCCAAGGCGCTCCAGGTACCTGGAAAGAGAAATCAGACAGCGGAATCAAGCCTTCGCAAGGTAAGTTTAGTGTTAATTACCGTTTTATCGAGTCCGAAACGCCAACGAACCCGGTCCGGACGCAATTCGCGTTATTTTCGGGAACGGTTACGACTTTGTGCCACCGTTGCGAGCGCAACCGCACCTCGGGACGTGACAATAATATGATTTGCGAAGTGTTACCTACTCCTCGTCTACACTTCAAATGAATGTAAATGCGACACTTCCTTGAAAGGAAATAGCGTCTGCAGATGTCTAGGTATCGTAGCGATAGAGTTCTAATGCTTCTCAACACTGTCACGTCCCGAGGTGCGGTTGCGCTCGCAACGGTGGCACAAAGTCGTAACCGTTCCCGAAAATTACGCGAATTGCGTCCGGACCGGGTTCGTTGGCGTTTCGGACTCGATAAAACGGTAATTAACACTAAACTTACCTTGCGAAGGCTTGATTCCGCTGTCTGATTTCTCTTTCCAGGTACCTGGAGCGCCTTGGGTCCGCAACCGGGATGGCGGCGGCGTACGGCTGGAGCGGAGGTACGTCTACGGGAATAAGCGTCCAGGCGGGTTGACTCCGGCTGGCAGGTATCGGCGTTTGGCCCTGACGATTGGCGACTCGTACGTGTCGTGCGGCGAAGGAAACCTCCTTCACAGAAACCAGGACTCGAACGTAGGAAATTGAATATTCTGGTGCATCACCCACGTATTCCCGAGCGAGACGACGAATAAACTCTCTCCTCCCCGCGCGTCGTGTACGCTTTGTCGGAGGTGCAAGGCTCGTCGAGAATACTTGAACTTCGGTTGAGTACGGCACGGCTAAGCGTTGGTTCGCTCTAGCTTACCGGGATCGACCTGGGCGCAAGATATTCTGTACACGGTAGAAGTGAGGATGGAGCAACTAAGCGCTGGTTCGCTCTAGTCGTCGAGCCTCAAGACTATCGCAGATGAGATATAGAAATAGAATAATCGCGAGCGTACCCGTGGAGTAGAATTAAGGAATTGTATTTGAACTCGAATAAAGATACTTTGAATCTGGTAAAAATAAACTATATTCTATGATTTCACTATACTAAATACACTTGACTAAGTTCTAAGTTACTGACTAGCGATTACAATGAGAATTAGAAATAGTATAAAGTATCGAATGGACTCCGCTATGGCAGTATGGATAGAGACGAATGCATTAGAGCTAATTGCTCGTTGCGAATGAGCCTATTGCTCGGATCGAAAGTGCATCGTTCGGATGCTGGAGGCGAGTTAGGAACTCGTCGGTTCGGAGATGAGATACCAACTCTCCCGTTCGGAGGTGAGATTGGAACTGACTCTCGGATCTCGCGTCCGCGACCTCCTCGGGTCGCGCGGCGCGCGAGTCGCTGGGCCCTCGCGGTGGGGCGGACGGTCGGAGTAGGGCGGCCGCTCGGCCCTCGTGGTGGGGCGGCCGTTCGGAGTGGGGTGCGGCCCGCGTTAAGCGTGAGCCGCGAGCGTCGAGTGTGCGCGCGAGTGCACGGAACATAGCCGTGCATGAATAAAATATATACATATATTTACTTAAATCTAGGTGTGTGTTGGTGTGTATGTACATATATGAGTAGTGTGCTTATTCTAATCCCACATGTACGAGAAGTACGTATAGGGCTTCGTGATCGCTGGGGATTCGACCCAGTACGTGTCGGAGAGCTCCTCGCCCTCGTAATACGGGGTGAAGTCCTCCCCCTCGTGTGTGGAGATAGCGCGTGGGCGCGGCATGCTGCATCCTTCTTCCCTCTCGTACCTTTGTCTCCTTCTGTAAGGACGGCGAGTCGGCGGGTGGCCCGTGTGCAGGGGCTCCGGATACGGATGCTGGGGATGATGAGTTGGACGCCGGAGGGTGGCAGGCGGTACGCCTGACGTTACAACACACAATTTCGCATGTCATTCCTATGTTTCGTGGTAAGATATAATATGATTTGCGAAGTGTCATGTATTCCTCGTCTACACTTCAAATGAATGTAAATGCGACACTTCCTAGCAAGGAAATAGCGTTTGCAGATGTCTACGTATAGTAGCAATAGATTTCTAATGATTCTTAAAACGCGATATCGCATCTCATTTCTATGTTTCATGGTAAGATATAATATGATTTGCGAAGTGTTATGTATTCCTCGTCTACACTTCAAATGAATGTAAATGCGACACTTCCTTGCAAGGAAATAGCGTTTGCAGATGTCTACGTATCGTAGCAATAGAGTTCTTATGATACTTAAAAAGCGATATCGCATCTCATTTCTATGTTTCGTGGTAAGATATAATATGATTTGCGAAGTGTTACCTACTCCTCGTCTACACTTCAAATGAATGTAAATGCGACACTTCCTTGAAAGGAAATAGCGTCTGCAGATGTCTAGGAATTGTAGCGAAAGAGTTCTAATGCTTCTCAACACACAATATCGCATCTCATTTCTATGTTTCATGGTAAGATATAATATGATTAGCGAAGTGTCATGTATTCCTCGTCTACACTTCAAATGAATGTAAATGCGACACTTCCTAGCAAGGAAATAGCGTTTGCAGATGTCTACGTATAGTAGCAATAGATTTCTAATGATTCTTAAAACGCGATATCGCATCTCATTTCTATGTTTCATGGTAAGATATAATATGATTTGCGAAGTGTTATGTATTCCTCGTCTACACTTCAAATGAATGTAAATGCGACACTTCCTTGCAAGGAAATAGCGTTTGCAGATGTCTACGTATCGTAGCAATAGAGTTCTTATGATACTTAAAAAGCGATATCGCATCTCATTTCTATGTTTCGTGGTAAGATATAATATGATTTGCGAAGGGTTATGTATTCCTCGTCTACACTTCATATGAATGTTAATGCGACACTTCCTTGCAAGGAAATAGCGTTTGCAGATGTCTACGTATCGTAGCAATAGAGTTCTTATGATTCTTAAAACACAAAATCGCATCTCATTTCTATGTTTCATGGTACGATATAATATGATTTGCGAAGTGTCATGTATTCCTCGTCTACACTTCAAATGAATGTAAATGCGACACTTCCTTGCAATGAAATAGCGTTTGCAGATGTCTACGTATCGTAGCAATAGAGTTCAAATGCTTCTTAAAACGAGATATTGCATCTCATATCTATGTTTCATGATAAGATATAATATTCATTGCGAAGTGTTATGCATTCCTCGTCTACACTTCAAATGAATGTAAATGCGACACTTCCTTGCTAGGAAATAGCGTCTGGAGATGTGTAGGTATCGTAGCGATAGAGTTCTAATGCTTCTTAAAACGCGATATCGCATCTCATTTCTATGTTTCATGGTAAGATATAATATGATTTGCGAAGGGTTATGTATTCCTCGTCTACACTTCATATGAATGTTAATGCGACACTTCCTTGCAAGGAAAGAGCGTTTGCAGATGTCTACGTATCGTAGCAATGGAGTTCTTATGATTCTTAAAACACGATATCGCATCTCATTTCTATGTTTCATGGTAAGATATAATATGATTTGCGAAGTGTTATGTATTCCTCGTCTACACTTCAAAGGAATGTGAATGCGACAGTTCCTCGCTAGGTAATTGCGTTTGCAGATGTCTACGTATCGTAGCAATTGATTTCTAATGCTTTTTAAAACGCGATATCGCATCTCATTTCTATGTTTCATGGTAAGATATAATATGATTTGCGAAGTGTTACCTACTCCTCGTCTACACTTCAAATGAATGTAAATGCGACACTTCCTTGAAAGGAAATAGCGTCTGCAGATGTCTACGTATCGTAGCGATAGAGTTCTAATGCTTCTCAACACACAATTTCGCATCTCATTTCTATGTTTCGTGGTAAGATATAATATGATTTGCGAAGTGTCATGTATTCCTCGTCTACACTTCAAATGAATGTAAATGCGACACTTCCTAGCAAGGAAATAGCGTTTGCAGATGTCTACGTATAGTAGCAATAGATTTCTAATGCTTCTTAAAACGCGATATCGCATCTCATTTCTATGTTTCATGGTAAGATATAATATGATTTGCGAAGGGTTATGTATTCCTCGTCTACACTTCATATGAATGTTAATGCGACACTTCCTTGCAAGGAAAGAGCGTTTGCAGATGTCTACGTATCGTAGCAATGGAGTTCTTATGATTCTTAAAACACGATATCGCATCTCATTTCTATGTTTCATGGTAAGATATAATATGATTTGCGAAGTGTTATGTATTCCTCGTCTACACTTCAAAGGAATGTGAATGCGACAGTTCCTCGCTAGGTAATTGCGTTTGCAGATGTCTACGTATCGTAGCAATTGATTTCTAATGCTTTTTAAAACGCGATATCGCATCTCATTTCTATGTTTCATGGTAAGATATAATATGATTTGCGAAGTGTTACCTACTCCTCGTCTACACTTCAAATGAATGTAAATGCGACACTTCCTTGAAAGGAAATAGCGTCTGCAGATGTCTACGTATCGTAGCGATAGAGTTCTAATGCTTCTCAACACACAATTTCGCATCTCATTTCTATGTTTCGTGGTAAGATATAATATGATTTGCGAAGTGTCATGTATTCCTCGTCTACACTTCAAATGAATGTAAATGCGACACTTCCTAGCAAGGAAATAGCGTTTGCAGATGTCTACGTATAGTAGCAATAGATTTCTAATGATTCTTAAAACGCGATATCGCATCTCATTTCTATGTTTCATGGTAAGATATAATATGATTTGCGAAGTGTTATGTATTCCTCGTCTACACTTCAAATGAATGTAAATGCGACACTTCCTTGCAAGGAAATAGCGTTTGCAGATGTCTACGTATCGTAGCAATAGAGTTCTTATGATACTTAAAAAGCGATATCGCATCTCATTTCTATGTTTCGTGGTAAGATATAATATGATTTGCGAAGTGTTACCTACTCCTCGTCTACACTTCAAATGAATGTAAATGCGACACTTCCTTGAAAGGAAATAGCGTCTGCAGATGTCTAGGAATTGTAGCGATAGAGTTCTAATGCTTCTCAACACACAATATCGCATCTCATTTCTATGTTTCATGGTAAGATATAATATGATATGCGAAGTGTCATGTATTCCTCGTCTACACTTCAAATGAATGTAAATGCGACACTTCCTAGCAAGGAAATAGCGTTTGCAGATGTCTACGTATAGTAGCAATAGATTTCTAATGCTTCTTAAAACGCGATATCGCATCTCATTTCTATGTTTCATGGTAAGATATAATATGATTTGGGAAGTGTTATGTATTCCTCGTCTACACTTCAAATGAATGTAAATGCGACACTTCCTTGCAAAGAAATAGCGTTTGCAGATGTCTACGTATCGTAGCAATAGCTTTCTAATGCTTCTTAAAACGCGATATCGCATCTCATTTCTATGTTTCATGGTAAGATATAATATGATTTGCGAAGTATCATGTATTCCTCGTCTACACTTCAAATGAATGTAAATGCGACACTTCCTTGCTAGGAAATAGCGTCTGCAGATGTCTAGGTATCGTAGCAATAGAATTCTAATGCTTCTTAAAACGCGATATCGCATCTCATTTCTATGTTTCATGGTAAGATGTAATATGATTTGCGAAGTGTTATGTATTCCTCGTCTACACTTCAAATGAATGTAAATGCGACACTTCCTTGCAAAGAAATAGCGTTTGCGGATGTCTACGTATCGTAGCAGTTGATTTCTAATGCTTCTTAAAACGCGATATCGCATCTCATTTCTATGTTTCATGGTGAGATACAATATGATATGCGAAGTGTCATGTACTCCTCGTCTACACTTCAAATGAAAGTAAATGCGACACTTCCTTGCAAGGAAAGAGCGTTTGCAGATTTCTACGTATCGTAGCGATAGAGTTCTAATGCTTCCTAAAACGCGATATCGCATCTCATTTCTATGTTTCATGGTAAGATATAATATGATTTGCGAAGCATTATGTATTCCTCGTCTACACTTCAAATGAATGTAAATGCGACATTTCCTAGCAAGGAAATAGCGTTTGCAGATGTCTACGTATCGTAGCAATAGATTTCTAATGCTTCTTAAAACGCGATATCGCATCTCATTTCTATGTCTCATGGTAAGATATAATATGATTTGCGAAGTGTCATGTATTCCTCGTCTACACTTCAAAGGAATGTGAATGCGACACTTCCTCGTTAGGCAATAGCGTTCGCAGATGTCTACGTATCGTAGCAATAGATTTCTAATGCTTCTTAAAACGCGATATCGCATCTCATTTCTATGTTTCATGGTAAGATATAATATGATTTGCGAAGTGTTATGTATTCCTCGTCTACACTTCAAATGAATGTAAATGCGACACTTCCTTGCTAGGAAATAGCGTCTGCAGATGTCTAGGTATCGTAGCGATAGAGTTCTAATGCTTCTTAAAACGCGATATCGCATCTCATTTCTATGTATCATGGTAAGATATAATATGATTTGCGAAGTGTTATGTATTCCTCGTCTACACTTCATATGAATGTTAATGCGACACTTCCTTGCAAGGAAATAGCGTTTGCAGATTTCTACGTATCGTAGCAATAGAGTTCTTATGATTCTTAAAACGCGATATCGCATCTCATTTCTATGTTTCATGGTAAGATATAACATGATTTGCGAAGTGTTATGTATTCCTCGTCTACACTTCAAATGAATGTAAATGCGACAGTTCCTCGCTAGGTAATAGCGTTTGCAGATGTCTACGTATCGTAGCAATTGATTTCTAATGCTTTTTAAAACGCGATATCGCATCACATTTCTATGCTTCATGGTAAGATATAATATGATTTGCGAAGTGTTACCTACTCCTCGTCTACACTTCAAATGAATGTAAATGCGACACTTCCTTGCAAGGAAATAGCGTTTGCAGATGTCTACGTATCGTAGCAATGGAGTTCTTATGATTCTTAAAACACGATATCGCATCTCATTTCTATGTTTCGTGGTAAGATATAATATGATTTGCGAAGTGTTACCTACTCCTCGTCTACACTTCAAATGAATGTAAATGCGACACTTCCTTGAAAGGAAATAGCGTCTGCAGATGTCTAGGTATCGTAGCGATAGAGTTCTAATGCTTCTGAACACACAATATCGCATCTCATTTCTATGTTTCATGGTAAGATATAATATGATTTGCGATGTGTCATGTATTCCTCGTCTACACTTCAAATGAATGTAAATGCGACACTTCCTAGCAAGGAAATAGCGTTTGCAGATGTCTACGTATCGTAGCAATAGGTTTCTAATGCTTCTTAAAACGCGATATCGCATCTCATTTCTATGTTTCATGGTAAGATATAATATGATTTGCGAAGGGTTATGTATTCCTCGTCTACACTTCAAGTGAATGTGAATGCGACACTTCCTCGCTAGGAAATAGCGTTTGCAGATGTCTACGTATCGTAGCAATAGAGTTCTTATGATCCTTAAAACGCGATATCGCATGTCATTCCTATGTTTCATGGTAAGATATAATATGATTTGCGAAGTATTATGCATTCCTCGTCTACGATTCAAATGAATGTAAATGCGACACTTCCTTGCAAGGAAATAGCGTTTGCAGATGTCTAGGTATCGTAGCGATAGGGTTCTAATGGTTCTTAGAAAACGATATCGCATCTCATTTCTATGTATCATGGTAAGATATAATATGATTTGCGAAGTGTTATGTATTCCTCGTCTACACTTCAAATGAATGTAAATGCGACACTTCCTTGCAAAGAAATAGCGTTTGCAGATGTCTACGTATCGTAGCAATAGATTTCTAATGCTTCTTAAAACGCGAAATCGCATCTCATTTCTATGTTTCATGGTAAGATATAATATGATTTGCGAAGGGTTATGTATTCCTCGTCTACACTTCATATGAATGTTAATGCGACACTTCCTTGCAAGGAAAGAGCGTTTGCAGATGTCTACGTATCGCAGAAATAGAGTTCTTATGATTCTTAAAACACAATATCGCATCTCATTTCTATGTTTCATGGTAAGATATAATATGATTTGCGAAGTGTTATGTATTCCTCGTCTACACTTCAAATGAATGTAAATGCGACACTTCCTTGCAAAGAAATAGCGTTTGCAGATGTCTACGTATCGTAGCAATAGATTTCTAATGCTTCTTAAAACGCGATATCGCATCTCATTTCTATGTTTCATGGTAAGATATAATATGATTTGCGAAGGGTTATGTATTCCTCGTCTACACTTCATATGAATGTTAATGCGACACTTCCTTGCAAGGAAAGAGCGTTTGCAGATGTCTACGTATCGTAGCAATGGAGTTCTTATGCTTCTCAACACACAATATCGCATCTCATTTCTATGTTTCATGGTAAGATATAATATGATTTGCGAAGTGTTATGTATTCCTCGTCTACACTTCAAATGAATGTAAATGCGACACTTCCTTGCAAAGAAATAGCGTTTGCGGATGTCTACGTATCGTAGCAGTTGATTTCTAATGCTTCTTAAAACGCGATATCGCATCTCATTTCTATGTTTCATGGTGAGATACAATATGATATGCGAAGTGTCATGTACTCCTCGTCTACACTTCAAATGAAAGTAAATGCGACACTTCCTTGCAAGGAAAGAGCGTTTGCAGATTTCTACGTATCGTAGCGATAGAGTTCTAATGCTTCCTAAAACGCGATATCGCATCTCATTTCTATGTTTCATGGTAAGATATAATATGATTTGCGAAGTATTATGTATTCCTCGTCTACACTTCAAATGAATGTAAATGCGACATTTCCTAGCAAGGAAATAGCGTTTGCAGATGTCTACGTATCGTAGCAATAGATTTCTAATGCTTCTTAAAACGCGATATCGCATCTCATTTCTATGTCTCATGGTAAGATATAATATGATTTGCGAAGTGTCATGTATTCCTCGTCTACACTTCAAAGGAATGTGAATGCGACACTTCCTCGCTAGGTAATAGCGTTTGCAGATGTCTACGTATCGTAGCAATTGATTTCTAATGCTTTTTAAAACGCGATATTGCATCTCATATCTATGTTTCATGATAAGATATAATATGATTTGCGAAGTGTTATGTATTCCTCGTCTACGCTTCAAAGGAATGTGAATGCGACACTTCCTCGCTAGGTAATAGCGTATGCAGATGTCTACGTATCGTAGCAATTGATTTCTAATGCTTCTCAACACACAATATCGCATCTCATTTCTATGTTTTATGGTAAGATAAAATATGATATGCGAAGTGTCATGTATTCCACGTCTACACTTCAAATGAATGTAAATGCGACACTTCCTAGCAAGGAAATAGCGTTTGCAGATGTCTACGTATAGTAGCAATAGATTTCTAATGCTTCTTAAAAGGCGATATCGCATCTCATTTCTATGTTTCATGGTAAGATATAATATGATTTGCGAAGTGTCATGTATTCCTCGTCTACACTTCAAATGAATGTAAATGCGACACTTCCTTGCTGGGAAATAGCGTCTGCAGATGTCTACGTATCGTAGCAATAGAGTTCGTATGATTCTTAAATCGCGATATCGCATCTCATTTCTATGTTTCATGGTAAGATATAATATGATTTGCGAAGTGTTATGTATTCCTCGTCTACACTTCAAATGAATGTAAATGCGACACTTCCTTGCAAAGAAATAGCGTTTGCGGATGTCTACGTATCGTAGCAGTTGATTTCTAATGCTTCTTAAAACGCGATATCGCATCTCATTTCTATGTTTCATGGTGAGATACAATATGATATGCGAAGTGTCATGTACTCCTCGTCTACACTTCAAATGAAAGTAAATGCGACACTTCCTTGCAAGGAAAGAGCGTTTGCAGATTTCTACGTATCGTAGCGATAGAGTTCTAATGCTTCCTAAAACGCGATATCGCATCTCATTTCTATGTTTCATGGTAAGATATAATATGATTTGCGAAGTATTATGTATTCCTCGTCTACACTTCAAATGAATGTAAATGCGACATTTCCTAGCTAGGAAATAGCGTTTGCAGATGTCTACGTATCGTAGCAATAGATTTCTAATGCTTCTTAAAACGCGATATCGCATCTCATTTCTATGTCTCATGGTAAGATATAATATGATTTGCGAAGTGTCATGTATTCCTCGTCTACACTTCAAAGGAATGTGAATGCGACACTTCCTCGTTAGGCAGTAGCGTTCGCAGATGTCTACGTATCGTAGCAATAGATTTCTAATGCTTCTTAAAACGCGATATCGCATCTCATTTCTATGTTTCATGGTAAGATATAATATGATTTGCGAAGTGTTATGTATTCCTCGTCTACACTTCAAATGAATGTAAATGCGACACTTCCTTGCTAGGAAATAGCGTCTGCAGATGTCTAGGTATCGTAGCGATAGAGTTCTAATGCTTCTTAAAACGCGATATCGCATCTCATTTCTATGTATCATGGTAAGATATAATATGATTTGCGAAGTGTTATGTATTCCTCGTCTACACTTCATATGAATGTTAATGCGACACTTCCTTGCAAGGAAATAGCGTTTGCAGATTTCTACGTATCGTAGCAATAGAGTTCTTATGATTCTTAAAACGCGATATCGCATCTCATTTCTATGTTTCATGGTAAGATATAATATGATTTGCGAAGTGTTATGTATTCCTCGTCTACACTTCAAATGAATGTAAATGCGACAGTTCCTCGCTAGGTAATAGCGTTTGCAGATGTCTACGTATCGTAGCAATTGATTTCTAATGCTTTTTAAAACGCGATATCGCATCACATTTCTATGCTTCATGGTAAGATATAATATGATTTGCGAAGTGTTACCTACTCCTCGTCTACACTTCAAATGAATGTAAATGCGACACTTCCTTGCAAGGAAATAGCGTTTGCAGATGTCTACGTATCGTAGCAATGGAGTTCTTATGATTCTTAAAACACGATATCGCATCTCATTTCTATGTTTCGTGGTAAGATATAATATGATTTGCGAAGTGTTACCTACTCCTCGTCTACACTTCAAATGAATGTAAATGCGACACTTCCTTGAAAGGAAATAGCGTCTGCAGATGTCTAGGTATCGTAGCGATAGAGTTCTAATGCTTCTGAACACACAATATCGCATCTCATTTCTATGTTTCATGGTAAGATATAATATGATTTGCGAAGTGTCATGTATTCCTCGTCTACACTTCAAATGAATGTAAATGCGACACTTCCTAGCAAGGAAATAGCGTTTGCAGATGTCTACGTATCGTAGCAATAGGTTTCTAATGCTTCTTAAAACGCGATATCGCATCTCATTTCTATGTTTCATGGTAAGATATAATATGATTTGCGAAGGGTTATGTATTCCTCGTCTACACTTCAAGTGAATGTGAATGCGACACTTCCTCGCTAGGAAATAGCGTTTGCAGATGTCTACGTATCGTAGCAATAGAGTTCTTATGATCCTTAAAACGCGATATCGCATGTCATTCCTATGTTTCATGGTAAGATATAATATGATTTGCGAAGTATTATGCATTCCTCGTCTACGATTCAAATGAATGTAAATGCGACACTTCCTTGCAAGGAAATAGCGTTTGCAGATGTCTAGGTATCGTAGCGATAGGGTTCTAATGGTTCTTAGAAAACGATATCGCATCTCATTTCTATGTATCATGGTAAGATATAATATGATTTGCGAAGTGTTATGTATTCCTCGTCTACACTTCAAATGAATGTAAATGCGACACTTCCTTGCAAAGAAATAGCGTTTGCAGATGTCTACGTATCGTAGCAATAGATTTCTAATGCTTCTTAAAACGCGAAATCGCATCTCATTTCTATGTTTCATGGTAAGATATAATATGATTTGCGAAGGGTTATGTATTCCTCGTCTACACTTCATATGAATGTTAATGCGACACTTCCTTGCAGGGAAAGAGCGTTTGCAGATGTCTACGTATCGCAGCAATAGAGTTCTTATGATTCTTAAAACACAATATCGCATCTCATTTCTATGTTTCATGGTAAGATATAATATGATTTGCGAAGTGTTATGTATTCCTCGTCTACACTTCAAATGAATGTAAATGCGACACTTCCTTGCAAAGAAATAGCGTTTGCAGATGTCTACGTATCGTAGCAATAGATTTCTAATGCTTCTTAAAACGCGATATCGCATCTCATTTCTATGTTTCATGGTAAGATATAATATGATTTGCGAAGGGTTATGTATTCCTCGTCTACACTACATATGAATGTTAATGCGACACTTCCTTGCAAGGAAAGAGCGTTTGCAGATGTCTACGTATCGTAGCAATGGAGTTCTTATGATTCTTAAAACACGATATCGCATCTCATTTCTATGTTTCGTGGTAAGATATAATATGATTTGCGAAGTGTTACCTACTCCTCGTCTACACTTCAAATGAATGTAAATGCGACACTTCCTTGAAAGGAAATAGCGTCTGCAGATGTCTAGGTATCGTAGCGATAGAGTTCTAATGCTTCTGAACACACAATATCGCATCTCATTTCTATGTTTCATGGTAAGATATAATATGATTTGCGAAGTGTCATGTATTCCTCGTCTACACTTCAAATGAATGTAAATGCGACTCTTCCTTGCTGGGAAATAGCGTCTGCAGATGTCTACGTATCGTAGCAATAGAGTTCTTATGATTCTTAAAACGCGATATCGCATGTCATTCCTATGTTTCATGGTAAGATATAATATGATTTGCGAAGTGTTATGCATTCCTCGTCTACGATTCAAATGAATGTAAATGCGACACTTCCTTGCAAAGAAATAGCGTTTGCAGATGTCTACGTATCGTAGCAATAGAGTTCTTATGATACTTAAAAAGCGATATCGCATCTCATTTCTATGTTTCGTGGTAAGATATAAAATGATTTGCGAAGTGTTACCTACTCCTCGTCTACACCTCAAATGAATGTAAATGCGACACTTCCTTGAAAGGAAATAGCGTCGGCAGATGTCTAGGAATTGTAGCGATAGAGTTCTAATGCTTCTCAACACACAATATCGCATCTCATTTCTATGTTTCATGATAAGATATAATATGATTTGCGAAGTGTTATGTATTCCTCGTCTACAATTCATATGAATGTTAATGCGAAACTTCCTTGCAAGGAAGGAGCGTTTGCAGATGTCTACGTATCGTAGCAATAGAGTTCAAATGCTTCTTAAAACGAGATATTGCATCTCATATCTATGTTTCATGATAAGATATAATATTCATTGCGAAGTGTTATGCATTCCTCGTCTACACTTCAAATGAATGTAAATGCGACACTTCCTTGCTAGGAAATAGCGTCTGGAGATGTGTAGGTATCGTAGCGATAGAGTTCTAATGCTTCTTAAAACGCGATATCGCATCTCATTTCTATGTTTCATGGTAAGATATAATATGATTTGCGAAGGGTTATGTATTCCTCGTCTACACTTCATATGAATGTTAATGCGACACTTCCTTGCAAGGAAAGAGCGTTTGCAGATGTCTACGTATCGTAGCAATAGAGTTCTTATGATTCTTAAAACACAATATCGCATCTCATATCTATGTTTCATGGTAAGATATAATATGATTTGCGAAGTGTTATTTATTCCTCGTCTACACTTCAAATGAATGTAAATGCGACACTTCCTTGCAAAGAAATAGCGTTTGCAGATGTCTACGTATCGTAGCAATAGATTTCTAATGCTTCTTAAAACGAGATATTGCATCTCATATCTATGTTTCATGATAAGATATAATATTCATTGCGAAGTGTTATGCATTCCACGTCTACACTTCAAATGAATGTAAATGCGACACTTCCTTGCTAGGAAATAGCGTCTGGAGATGTGTAGGTATCGTAGCGATAGAGTTCTAATGCTTCTTAAAACGTGATATCGCATCTCATATCTATGTTTCATGGTAAGATATAATATGATTTGCGAAGGGTTATGTATTCCTCGTCTACACTTCATATGAATGTTAATGCGACACTTCCTTGCAAGGAAAGAGCGTTTGCAGATGTCTACGTATCGTAGCAATAGAGTTCTTATGATTCTTAAAACACAATATCGCATCTCATTTCTATGTTTCATGGTAAGATATAATATGATTTGCGAAGTGTTATGTATTCCTCGTCTACACTTCAAATGAATGTAAATGCGACACTTCCTTGCAAAGAAATAGCGTTTGCAGATGTCTACGTATCGTAGCAATAGATTTCTAATGCTTCTTAAAACGCGATATCGCATCTCATTTCTATGTTTCATGGTAAGATATAATATGATTTTCGAAGGGTTATGTATTCCTCGTCTACACTTCATATGAATGTTAATGCGACACTTCCTTGCAAGGAAAGAGCGTTTGCAGATGTCTACGTATCGTAGCAATGGAGTTCTTATGATTCTTAAAACACGATATCGCATCTCATTTCTATGTTTCATGGTAAGATATAATATGATTTGCGAAGTGTCATGTATTCCTCGTCTACACTTCAAATGAATGTAAATGCGACACTTCCTGGCAAGGAAATAGCGTTTGCAGATGTCTACGTATAGTAGCAATAGATTTCTAATGATTCTTAAAACGCGATATCGCATCTCATTTCTATGTTTCATGGTAAGATATAATATGATTTGCGAAGTGTTATGTATTCCTCGTCTACACTTCAAATGAATGTAAATGCGACACTTCCTTGCAAGGAAATAGCGTTTGCAGATGTCTACGTATCGTAGCAATAGAGTTCTTATGATACTTAAAAAGCGATATCGCATCTCATTTCTATGTTTCGTGGTAAGATATAATATGATTTGCGAAGGGTTATGTATTCCTCGTCTACACTTCATATGAATGTTAATGCGACACTTCCTAGCAAGGAAATAGCGTTTGCAGATGTCTACGTATCGTAGCAATAGAGTTCTTATGATTCTTAAAACGCGATATCGCATCTCATTTCTATGTTTCATGGTACGATATAATATGATTTGCGAAGTGTCATGTATTCCTCGTCTACACTTCAAATGAATGTAAATGCGACACTTCCATGCAATGAAATAGCGTTTGCAGATGTCTACGTATCGTAGCAATAAAGTTCAAATGCTTCTTAAAACGAGACATTGCATCTCATATCTATGTTTCATGATAAGATATAATATTCATTGCGAAGTGTTATGCATTCCTTGTCTACACTTCAAATGAATGTAAATGCGACACTTCCTTGCTAGGAAATAGCGTCTGGAGATGTGTAGGTATCGTAGCGATAGAGTTCTAATGCATCTTAAAACGCGATATCGCATCTCATTTCTATGTTTCATGGTAAGATATAATATGATTTGCGAAGTGTCATGTATTCCTCGTCTACCATTCAAAAGAATGTAAATGCGACACTTCCTTGCAAAGAAATAGCGATTGCAGATGTCTACGTATCGTAGCAATAGATTTCTAATGCTTCTTAAAACGCGATATCGCATCTCATTTCTATGTTTCATGGTAAGATATAATATGATTTGCGAAGTGTCATGTATTCCTCGTCTACACTTCAAAGGAATGTGAATGCGACACTTCCTCGTTAGGCAATAGCGTTTGCAGATGTCTACGTATCGTAGCAATAGATTTCTAATGCTTCTTAAAATGCGATATCGCATCTCATTTCTATGTTTCATGGTAAGATATAATATCATTTGCGAAGTGTTACCTACTCCTCGTCTACACTTCAAATGAATGTAAATGCGACACTTCCCTGAAAGGAAATAGCGTCTGCAGATGTCTAGGTATCGTAGCGATAGAGTTCTAATGCTTCTCAACACACAATATCGCATCTCATTTCTATGTTTCATGGTAAGATATAATATGATTTGCGAAGTGTCATGTATTCCACGTCTACACTTCAAATGAATGTAAATGCGACACTTCCTTGCAAGGAAATAGCGTTTGCAGATTTCTACGTATCGTAGCGATAGAGTTCTAATGCTTCTTAAAACGCGATATTGTCACGTCGCGGTCTAGGAAAATTTCCGATATAACTCGCGGATGAGACGCAGCCAAGTCACGGAATATAGTCGCTAAATCGCGACGGATGAGGGTTCCGTTGATGGGACGCGAACACTGTTATCACTCGCGGACGCGGTAAATATCAAAGATTCTTACCTTTGCGGCCACTCGTTACTGCAGTTGTTTCAATAATTTTGTTGCAGGTACCGCTGTCGTCTCGGATCGCCTTCCGGGATAGTCGCTGCGTACGGGCTGCGTCGAGGTATCGTCAGCTGGATGAGCTTCCAACGGCACGGGCTGGAGCGTTGAACCGACGGAAGCAGGACAGCAGGCGCAACTGCAGCGGCAGGGTAACGGGATGAACCCGTCTCGGAACTGATGTATTCACGAAATAATCGTCGAAGGAAGTTTTTACGTCCCGCACGACGCGTTCTTCGTTTAGCGGCGCGGCACATTCAAAACGTAATTCGTCTGGCTGGATACGAGTCGGTAAGCGGCGGTCCGCTCTAGCCTTGTCGCTCCAGGAGAACGAAGAATCGCTTTATAACTTCGAACAGTCAATGCTTATCATTCAACAGAGTTAAGCGGCGGTCCTCTCTAACTAAGTCGAATTCAAAACAATAGACTTACTCGAAGAGTGAATGTGTGTTTCGAATACGCGAATACCGTAGAATGTATGAGGGTATTAGAAATAATTGCAAGTGGAATATGTAAAATAAAACAAAGATATATTCTAATATAAAACCTACGCTTACACTTAACTTTCCCTAAACTAGATTAAAGTAGACTTAGTACGAACTAGAACTTGAATCGATATGAATTTAGAATCAAAGACACCTCGAAGTGAGGTGATGGAATGGCCCTAAGGCATTGGATTGAAGTGAAGTCGAGCGAATTCGGATAAGAAGTGACTATCGTCTCGCGTGCACGCGACCTCCTCGGATCGCGTGGCGCGCGATTCGCTGGGCCCCGCAGTGGGGATGGACGGTCGAGGTAGGGCGGCCGCACGGCCCTCGCGGTGGGGCGGCCGGTCGGAGTGGGGCGCGGCTCGCGTTCAGCGTGAGCCGCGCGCGTCGAGTGCGCGCGTGATCACGTCGCAACTTACAAATTAACGAACTTAGTCTTAGAAATACATATGAGTGTTGTTCGTGTTACAATGGATGTGTCGTGTACTTACATCTAGGATTTTAATATCTACGTGTATATACGTTCGAATAATATGTATATGGACGCGTTATAGCGGGCGATTCGATGCGTTGTTCCTCAGGTGCCTCGTATCTCGCTGGATACGCGCGATAGCTCGGTCGAATGGTCGAACTCCTGGGTTGATGCTGCGGCTTGGCTGCCTTGGCTCGGCTGTAGGGCGGTACCCCCGTGTGCGGATGTGCTCGTCTCGTATGCTCAGGTGCAGCTTGTTGCGGGTAAGATGTTGCTGGATGCTGCGGGAGGCGCTGGAGGGTGTACGGCGGTACGCCGGACGTCACAATGGTAAGATATAATATGATTTGCGAAGTGTTATGTATTCCACGTCTACACTTCAAATGAATGTAAATGCGACGCTTCCTTGCTAGGAAATAGCGTCTGCAGATGTCTAGGTATCGTAGCGATAGAGTTCTAATGCTTCTTAAAATGCGATATCGCATCTCATTTCTATGTATCATGGTAAGATGTAATATGATTTGCGAAGTGTTATGTATTCCTCGTCTACACTTCAAATGAATGTAAATGCGACACTTCCTTGCAAGGAAATAGCGTTTGCAGATTTCTACGTATCGTAGCAATAGAGTTCTTATGATTCTTAAAACGCGATATCGCATCTCATTTCTATGTTTCATGGTAAGATATAATATGATTTGCGAAGTGTCAAGTATTCCTCGTCTACACTTCAAAGGAATGTGAATGCGACACTTCCTCGTTAGGCAATAGCGTTCGCAGATGTCTACGTATCGTAGCAATAGATTTCTAATGCTTCTTAAAACGCGATATCGCATCTCATTTCTATGTTTCATGGTAAGATATAATATGATTTGCGAAGTTTTATGTATTCCTCGTCTACACTTCAAATGAATGTAAATGTGACACTTCCTTGCAAAGAAATAGCGTCTGCAGATGTCTACGTATCGTAGCAATAGATTTCTAACGCTTCTTAAAACGCGATATCGCATCTCATTTCTATGTTTCATGGTAAGATATAATATGATTTGCGAAGTGTCATGTATTCCTCGTCTACACTTCAAATGAATGTAAATGCGACACTTCCTTGCTAGGAAATAGCGTCTGCAGATGTCTAGGTATCGTAGCAATAGAGTTCTAATGCTTCTCAACACACAATATCGCATCTCATTTCTATGTTTCATGGTAAGATATAATATGATATGCGAAGTGTCATGTATTCCTCGTCTACACTTCAAATGAATGTAAATGCGACACTTTCTAGCAAGGAAATAGCGTTTGCAGATGACTACGTATCGTAGCAATAGAGTTCTTATGATACTTAAAACGGGATATCGCATCTCATTTCTATGTTTCATGGTAAGATATAATATGATTTGCGAAGTGTTATGTATTCCTCGTCTACACTTCAAATGAATGTAAATGCGACACTGCCTTACAAGGAAATAGCGTTTGCAGATGTCTACGTATCGTAGCAATAGATTTCTAATGCTTCTTAAAACGCGATATCGCATCACATTTCTATGTTTCATGGTAAGATATAATATGATTTGCGAAGTTTTATGTATTCCTCGTCTACACTTCAAATGAATGTAAATGTGACACTTCCTTGCAAAGAAATAGCGTCTGCAGATGTCTACGTATCGTAGCAATAGATTTCTAACGCTTCTTAAAACGCGATATCGCATCTCATTTCTATGTTTCATGGTAAGATATAATATGATTTGCGAAGTGTCATGTATTCCTCGTCTACACTTCAAATGAATGTAAATGCGACACTTCCTTGCTAGGAAATAGCGTCTGCAGATGTCTAGGTATCGTAGCAATAGAGTTCTAATGCTTCTCAACACACAATATCGCATCTCATTTCTATGTTTCATGGTAAGATATAATATGATATGCGAAGTGTCATGTATTCCTCGTCTACACTTCAAATGAATGTAAATGCGACACTTCCTAGCAAGGAAATAGCGTTTGCAGATGTCTACGTATCGTAGCAATAGAGTTCTTATGATACTTAAAACGCGATATCGCATCTCATTTCTATGTTTCATGGTAGGATATAATGTGATTTGCGAAGTGTTATGTATTCCTCGTCTACAGTTCAAATGAATGTAAATGCTACACTTCCTTGCTAGGAAATAGCGTCTGCAGATGTCTAGGTATCGTAGCGATAGAGTTCTAATGCTTCTTAAAACGCGATATCGCATCCCATTTCTATGTGTCATGGTAAGATATAATATGATTTGCGAAGTGTTATGTATTCCTCGTCTAAACTTCATATGAATGTTAATGCGACACTTCCTTGCAAGGAAAGAGCGTTTGCAGATGTCTACGTATCGTAGCAATAGAGTTCTTATGATTCTTAGAACACAATATCGCATCTCATTTCTATGTTTCATGGTAAGATATAATATGATTTGCGAAGTGTTATGTATTCCTCCTCTACACTTCAAATGAATGTAAATGCGACACTTTCTTGCAAAGATATAGCGTTTGCAGATGTCTACGTATCGTAGCAATGGAGTTCTTATGATTCTTAAAACACGATATCGCATCTCATTTCTATGTTTCATGGTAAGATATAATATGATTTGCGAAGTGTTATGTATTCCTCGTCTACACTACAAATGAATGTAAATGCGACACTTCCTTCCAAAGAAATAGCGTTTGCAGCTGTCTACGTATCGTAGCAATGGATATCTAATGCTTCTTAAAACGCGATATCGCATCTCATTTCTATGTTTCATGGTAAGATATAATATGATTTGCGAAGTGTTATGTATTCCTCGTCTACACTTCAAATGAATGTAAATGCGACACTTCCTTGCTAGGAAATGGCGCCTGCAGATGTCTACGTATCGTAGCCATAGATTTCTAATGCTTCTTAAAACGCGATATCGCATCTCATTTCTATGTTTCATGGTAAGATATAATATGATTTGCGAATTGTTATGTATTCCTCGTCTACACTTCATATGAATGTTAATGCGACACTTCCTTGCAAGGAAAGATCGTTTGCAGATGTCTACGTATCGTAGCAATAGAGTTCTTATGATTCTTAAAACACAATATCGCATCTCATTTCTATGTTTCATGGTAAGATATAATATGATTTGCGAAGTGTTTTGTATTCCTCCTCTACACTTCAAATGAATGTAAATGCGACACTTCCTTCCAAAGAAATAGCGTTTGCAGCTGTCTACGTATCGTAGCAATGGATATCTAATGCTTCTTAAAACGCGATATCGCATCTCATTTCTATGTTTCATGGTAAGATATAATATGATTTGCGAAGTGTTATGTATTCCTCGTCTACACTTCAAATGAATGTAAATGCGACACTTCCTTGCTAGGAAATGGCGCCTGCAGATGTCTACGTATCGTAGCCATAGATTTCTAATGCTTCTTAAAACGCGATATCGCATCTCATTTCTATGTTTCATGGTAAGATATAATATGATTTGCGAATTGTTATGTATTCCTCGTCTACACTTCATATGAATGTTAATGCGACACTTCCTTGCAAGGAAAGATCGTTTGCAGATGTCTACGTATCGTAGCAATAGAGTTCTTATGATTCTTAAAACACAATATCGCATCTCATTTCTATGTTTCATGGTAAGATATAATATGATTTGCGAAGTGTTTTGTATTCCTCCTCTACACTTCAAATGAATGTAAATGCGACACTTCCTTGCAAAGATATAGCGTTTGCAGATGTGTACGTATCGTAGCAATAGATTTCTAATGCTTCTTAAAACGCGATATCGCATCTCATTTCTATGTTTCATGGTAAGATATTTTATAATTTGCGAAGTGTTATGTATTCCTCGTCAACACTTCAAATGAATGTAAATGCGATACTTCCTTGCAAGGAAATAGCGTTTGCAGATGTCTACGTATCCTAGCAATAGATTTCTAATGCTTCTTAAAACGCGAAATCGCATCTCATTTCTATGTTTCATGGTAAGATATAATATGATTTGCGAAGTGTCATGTATTCCTCGTCTACACTTCAAATGAATGTAAATGCGACACTTCCTTGCTAGGAAATAGCGTCTGCAGATGTCTAGGTATCGTAGCAATAGAGTTCTAATGCTTCTCAACACACAATATCGCATCTCATTTCTATGTTTCATGGTAAGATATAATATGATATGCGAAGTGTCATGTATTCCTCGTCTACACTTCAAATGAATGTAAATGGGACACTTCCTTGCAAGGAAATAGCGTCTGCAGATGTCTAGGTATCGTAGCAATAGAGTTCAAATGCTTCTTAGAACGAGATATAGCATCTCATATCCATGTTTCATGATAAGATATAATATTCATTGCGAAGTGTTATGCATTCCTCGTCTACGATTCAAATGAATGTAAATGCGACACTTCCTTGCACGGAAATAGCGTTTGCAGATGTCTACGTATCGTAACAATGGAGTACTTCTGATTCTTAAAACACGATATCGCATCTCATTTCTATGTACTATGGTAAGATATAATATGATTTGCGAAGTGTTATACATTCCTCGTCTACACTTCAAATGAATGTAAATGCGACACTTCCTTGCAAGGAAATAGCGTTTGCAGATGTCTACGTATCGTAGCAATAGATTTCTAATGCTTCTTAAAACGCGATATCGCATCCCATTTCTATGTTTCATGGTAAGATATAATATGATTTGCGAAGTGTCATGTATTCCTCGTCTACACTTCAAATGAATGTAAATGGGACACTTCCTTGCAAAGAAATAGCGTCTGCAGATGTCTACGTATCGTAGCAATAGATTTCTAATGCTTCTTAAAACGCGATATCGCATCTCATTTCTATGTTCTATGGTAAGATATAATATGATTTGCGAAGTGTTATACATTCCTCGTCTACACTTCAAATGAATGTAAATGCGACACTTCCTTGCAAGGAAATAGCGTTTGCAGATGTCTACGTATCGTAGCAATAGATTTCTAATGCTTCTTAAAACGCGATATCGCATCCCATTTCTATGTTTCATGGTAAGATATAATATGATTTGCGAAGTGTCATGTATTCCTCGTCTACACTTCAAATGAATGTAAATGGGACACTTCCTTGCAAAGAAATAGCGTCTGCAGATGTCTACGTATCGTAGCAATAGATTTCTAATGCTTCTTAAAACGCGATATCGCATCTCATTTCTATGTTTCATGGTAAGATATAATATGATTTGCGAAGTGTCATGTATTCCTCGTCTACACTTCAAATGAATGTAAATGCGACACTTCCTTGCAAGGAAATAGCGTTTGCAGATGTCTACGTATCGTAGTAATAGATTTCTAATGCTTCTTAAAACGCGATATCGCATCACATTTCTATGTTTCATGGTAAGATATAATATGATTTGCGAAGTTTTATGTATTCCTCGTCTACACTTCAAATGAATGTAAATGCGACACTTCCTTGCTAGGAAATAGCGTCTGCAGATGTCTAGGTATCGTAGCAATAGAGTTCTAATGCTTCTCAACACACAATATCGCATCTCATTTCTATGTTTCATGGTAAGATATAATATGATATGCGAAGTGTCATGTATTCCTCGTCTACACTTCAAATGAATGTAAATGCGACACTTCCTAGCAAGGAAATAGCGTTTGCCGATGACTACGTATCGTAGCAATAGAGTTCTTATGATACTTAAAACGGGATATCGCATCTCATTTCTATGTTTCATGGTAAGATATAATATGATTTGCGAAGTGTTATGTATTCCTCGTCTACACTTCAAATGAATGTAAATGCGACACTGCCTTACAAGGAAATAGCGTTTGCAGATGTCTACGTATCGTAGCAATAGATTTCTAATGCTTCTTAAAACGCGATATCGCATCACATTTCTATGTTTCATGGTAAGATATAATATGATTTGCGAAGTTTTATGTATTCCTCGTCTACACTTCAAATGAATGTAAATGTGACACTTCCTTGCAAAGAAATAGCGTCTGCAGATGTCTACGTATCGTAGCAATAGATTTCTAACGCTTCTTAAAACGCGATATCGCATCTCATTTCTATGTTTCATGGTAAGATATAATATGATTTGCGAAGTGTCATGTATTCCTCGTCTACACTTCAAATGAATGTAAATGCGACACTTCCTTGCAAGGAAATAGCGTTTGCAGATGTCTACGTATCGTAGTAATAGATTTCTAATGCTTCTTAAAACGCGATATCGCATTGTGACGTCCGGCGTACCGCCGTACACCCTCCAGCGCCTCCCGCAGCATCCAGCAGCATCTTACCTGCAACAAGCTGCACCTGAGCGTACGAGACGAGCACATCCGCACACGGGGTTACCGCCCTACAGCCGAGCCAAGGCAGCCAAGCCGCAGCATCAACCCAGGAGTTCGACCATTCGACCGAGCTATCGCGCGTATCCAGCGACATACGAGGCATCTGAGGAACAACGCATCGAATCGCCCGCTATAACTCGTCCATATACATATTATTCGAACGTATATACACGTAGATACTAAAATCCTAGATCTAAGTACACGACACATCCATTGTAACACGAACAACACACATATGTATTTCTAAGACTAATTTCGTTAATTTGTAAGTTGCGACGCGCTTACGCGCGCACCCGACGCGCGCGGCTCACGCTGAACGCGAGCCGCGCCCCACTCCGGCCGGCCGCCCCACCGCAAGGGCCGTGCGGCCGCCCTACCTCGACCGTCCATCCCCACCGCGGGGCCCAGCGACTCGCGCGCCACGCGATCCGAGGAGGTCGCGTGCACGCGAGACGATAGTCACTTCTTATCCGAACTCGCTCGACTTCACTTCAATCCAATGCCTTAGGGCCGTTCCATCACCTCACTTCGAGGTGTCTTGATTCTAAGTTCATATCCGTTCAAGTTCTAGTTCGTACTAAGTCTACTTTAATCTAGTTTAGGGAAAGTTAAGTGTAAGCGTAGGTTTTATATTAGAATATATCTTTGTTTTATTTTACATATTCCACTTGCAATTATTTCTAATACCCTCATACATTCTACGGTATTCGCGTACTCGAAACACACATTCACTCTTCGAATAAGTCCATTGTTTTGAATTCGACTTAGTTAGAGAGGACCGCCGCTTAACTCTGTTGAATGATAAGCATTGACTGTTCGAAGATATAAATCGATTCTTCGTTCTCCTGGACCGACAAGGCTAGAGCGGACCGCCGCTTACCGACTCGTATCCAGCCAGACGAATTACGTTTTGAATGTGCCGCGCCGCTAAACGAAGAACGCGTCGTGCGGGACGTAAAAACTTCCTTCGACGATTATTTCGTGAGTACATCAGTTCCGAGACGGGTTCACCCCGCTACCCTGCCGCTGCAGTTGCGCCTGCTGTCCTGCTTCCGTCGGTTCAACGGTCCAGCCCGAGCCGTTGGAAGCTCATCCAGCTGACGATACCTCGACGCAGCCCGTACGCAGCGACTATCCCGGAAGGCGATCCGAGACGACAGCGGTACCTGCAACAAAATTATTGAAACAACTGCAGTAACGAGTGGCCGCAAAGGTAAGAATCTTTGATATTTACCGCGTCCGCGAGTGATAACAGTGTTCGCGTCCCATCAACGGAACCCTCATCCGTCGCGATTTAGCGACTATATTCCGTGACTTGGCTGCGTGTCATCCGCGAGTTATATCGGAAATTTTCCTAGACCGCGACGTGACACAAAATTTGGTGACAGCGGTGGGATTGCTTCGCGTCGAATCTAGAAATTCCGCTACGAAGAGACGTGACCAGCCATGGCGACGCGTACGCCGGTTAAAACTCGCCACCAGCCGCCCCGAGGCACCGCCGCAGGCGCCGACACAGACAAAGAGCATCAAGTTGCTCGCAGGATCGAATTCCATGACGCACATGCTGATCCGCTTCCGCGAACCTCCGAGACCGCCGAGAGTAATCGAACCGCCGATAATACTATCGCGTTAATGCAACAGATCGACGAACTGCGCCGCGAACTCGAGACACTTCGCCGTTCTCAGAATTTAACTTGTACCGACACAGCTTCGTTAGAGATCCCACGTTTAAATTCGACCCCTACGCAAAGCGCGAACGCGGACATAGTGTATCGCCACGATGAACTATCATTAAAGCAGGCTCTCGAAGCCGTCCCCAATTTTGACGGACAGAATATACCTGTCCTACAATTCACTAGGGCTTGTAAACGCGCATTTGAGTTGATTCCAAACGGGTGCGAACGTACGTTTACACGCTTAGTTAAATGTAAGCTAAAGGGCCGCGCATATTTAGCACTCGAAGACGAATCCTGTAATACGGTATTAGAGCTCACGGACCTTCTACGAAATTCGTTCGGCACATCTCGATCCGCGCATCATTATCGCGGAGAGTTAACAAATATCTATATGAAACAGGACGAGCATATACTCGATTTTATTAGCCGCGTCAAAGATTTACGCTCTGCAATTATTGACTGCGAACGCCTATCGCCTTATGCGTCGGAAAACTCGTCCGATGTAGACGAATTAACACTTCGGTGTTTCGTCGACGGATTAATTCCGGAAATCCGTACACAGATCCCCATGCAACAGCTTCACTCGCCGCAAGAGGCTTTCACACGCGCTCGCGAACTGTTCAAGCGCTACGAGCTGGACTGCGAGCGATTAATAAATTCTCCCCCGCGACTAGAGTCTCGAGCTAAACGAAACGACGTTACTTGTTCGAGGTGCAATAATATCGGGCACTACGCCAGAGACTGCCGGGTTAGATTACCACCCCCACGACAACCATCGTATACTTATCCTTCCGCCACTTCACGCGAAATTCCTGCACGAAGAACCGCCTATGAAAATCCGCGACCGGTTACGCCGCGCGAAAAATTTTGTAGATACTGCAAGACACCGGGCCACGAGTTAGAAGAGTGCAGGAAAAGGCAGTATTATAATAATGTCAGGGCTTCGGGAAACGGGAACGGCCTCCAGCCGCGCCGCGAGACGGGCCGCGAGGTCAACCGAAATATACGATCTCTCGCAACAAACAACCCGACAACCGAGGACGACGATACGGTGCAGCAATAAACCTCACCGGAAAAACCAACACGCCGAGTGTTATCCTGAATTCGGACACCCTATTGAAAAGTACCGAGTTCATGATTGATACCGGCGCCGAAATTAACGTCGTGAAACGGTCCGCGTTATCTTTATCTGCCCGAATCGATCCTTCAGAGACGTTGATTATCACGGGAGTCACGAATGGTCAAACCAAAACCATCGGGACTGTTAATATCGTTTTATTCGGTCGCGTCGTGCCATTTAATGTAGTTAACGACGATTTCCCTCTCGGCCCAGACGGGATATTAGGCTCAGGTTTCTGCGCTGACGCGGAAATCTCTTTTCCGAAAAAAGAGATTAAATGGCACGGGAAAACGATTCGTTTCTGTCGCGATATTTCTTCCACGGAGGACAAGCTTATCCCTAATTCAGGAAGAAAGCTTTCGGAAACCTCCGAAAAAGTAAATAATCCGATTGAAAAACCGCCGAAAGCTCTAGAGGAAGCAAAACGCGCCGCGAAACCCTCCAAAGAGCCTCGAAAATCCGCTAAAATTTTTTTTAAAAGCGAGCAAATATCAATACCGCCGCGTATGAACGTAGGGATAAGAGTCCGAATAATTAATTCGCATCTTCCCGAGGGGATAATTCCCCGCATCGACATAGCGCCGGGAATCTATTTCGGCAACGCACTGGTGAAAGTTGCGGGAGATACGGCGATAGCCAGGGTAATTAACTCTACCGATAAAACGGTCGAATTCGCCCTACCTCCAATCAAACTAGAGCCAGTTGAAATTATGTCATCAAATGCAAAGGAAGACAGCCTCGCGCTCTTTCCAATTTTTTCACAAATTTCCGAATCGAACGATAGGTCGAAATCAAGTGTCGCCGATTCGTCCGGCAAATCCCAAAAGGGAAAGTCAAATAATACAGCTCCGCGTACTACGCCGTGTTTCGAGCTCGAATCTCCTCTTTGCGCCCAGAGACAATTAACCTACGCGCAGGTAACCAAATCGACCGCAAAAGTCGCACCGACTCGACCCTCCGCAACCGCATCGAAATCCCGCCTAGAGCAGGTAATCAACCTCTTGCGACTCGAGCATCTGAACGACGAAGAAAAGCGCCATGTAATCGATTTAATAACCAAAAGCCAGGATTTATTCTACATCGAGGGCGATGTTTTGGGCCACACCACTGCGACGACTCATAAAATTCCCACGGTCGACGACAGACCAATCAATGTTAAGCAGTATCGCTTTCCGCCCGCACACAAAGAGGAAATTCGAACGCAAGTCGAGACCCTGTTACGTAACGGCATCATTCGCGATTCCAAATCACCGTATAACTCCCCTCTTTGGGTCGTCCCAAAGAAAGCGGATTCGCAAGGGAAAAAGCGCTGGCGAGTCGTCATCGATTATCGCGCGTTAAACGAGAAGTCGATCGCCGACGCATATCCTTTGCCTTGTATAACTGAAATACTTGACCAGCTTGGCAGTGCCAAGTATTTCAGTACCTTCGATTTAGCCAGCGGGTTTCACCAGATACCGATGGAACCCGCTGACGCCCATAAAACCGCGTTTTCAACGCCACATGGGCATTTCGAATTTACGAGGATGCCATTCGGGCTCAAAAACGCGCCCGCCACATTTCAACGCTTAATGGACAGCGTGCTTGCGGGATTACAGGGAAACGAACTATTCGTATACCTAGACGACATAGTCGTTTACGCGAGCTCGCTCCAAGAGCATGCGGCCAAGTATATAAAACTAACAAACAGACTCCGAGAAGCGAACTTGGCACTTCAACCCGATAAGTGCGAGTTCCTCCGCCGCGAGGTTAGTTATCTCGGGCACGTCATTAGCGAAAGTGGCGTGAAACCCGACCCTTCGAAAATAAGCGCCGTCCGAAACTTTCCGCGTCCTACGAACCCCAAACAAGTAAAACAATTTCTGGGACTCGCGGGTTACTACAGACGCTTTATAGAAAATTTTTCCAATATCGCAAAGCCGCTAACAAATTTATTAAAAAAGGATATCCCGTTCGTATGGCGAAACGAGCAACAAAACGCGTTCGTTTATTTACGAGATGCATTATGCGAAGCGCCAATTCTACAATTTCCAAATTTTAAATTACCTTTTGTAATCACTACCGATGCATCAGCGGATGCAATCGGCGCAGTTTTGAGCCAAGGCCCGATAGGCCGCGACCTTCCGATCGCGTATACATCGCGACTCCTAAACTCCGCCGAGAAAAACTACTCGACAATAGAAAAAGAGTGCCTCGCGATCGTTTATGCGGTACACCAGTTCAGACCGTATGTTTACGGAAATCAATTTAAATTGGTAACCGACCATCGTCCACTGGTGTGGATGAACTCCGTCAAGGATCCATCCAGCCGTCTTGTGAGGTGGAGGCTAAAGCTCGCGGAGTATGATTACGAGATGGTTTATAAGACCGGTAAGACGAATTTGAACGCAGACGCCTTATCCCGTAATCCCGTCAAAGTCTGTCCTCTCATGCAATCATCCTCATCGGACGAAAATATATTCGATCCGAATCCAAAACCTCATCATTCAAAGAAATCCGCAATACCTCCTCCTCCTCCACCCTCACCGATTTCAGATAATAACCATACCGCATCAGCCCCTTTACCGACCGAGCACGTTCGGTACGAACCGCTTTTTAAGTACACGAGAGATACCATCGCCACTAGGCGCGACAATCACGTTATATTCATAACAACTTCCGGACGCCCCTACGACGCCGGCGCTAATCAAATAGAAAAATCTGGAAAATTTTTTACACACGAATCAAACATTAATCTGACAAAGGCCAAAGTAACCAAAATAGACAACTTCTATCAAATTCAATTACCCGTAATAGAGCACGAGAAACGTCCAATAGACTACCAAGTAGTAATAGAATCTCTCCGTTCGTTGTACGATGTAATCTTGGAACTGCAATTAACAACTTTTAGCATCGCGCAGACCGCGTTAGACTCAGTTACGTGGTTTCAACTCCGAACAGCATTGCAAGACCTATTTTACGAGACCACACTTCAAATCACAATCTGTCAAGGCCTCATTCATATCCCCGCGGAACAAAGTAGAGAGAAAATTATTCGCGAAAATCACGACTCACCGGTAGGTGGTCACAAAGGAGTTAATAAGACATACTCCCGTATCAGAGAAAGATATTACTGGCCCAATATGAAGGACGAAATTCAGAATTATATTAACAAATGTCGGAGTTGTCAACTAGAGAAGTTAGTTCGCGTAAAAACGAGACAGCCCTTAACTTTAACGGATACACCGGGTTGCGCGTTCGATAAGATATCTATGGATGTCATGGGGCCACTTCCAGTAACGCCCGAGGGATACACTAACATTCTCACGATCCAGGACCTTCTAACAAAATACTCCATTGCTATCCCGTTAAAACAAACTACCGCCGTCGACATAGCAGATGCCCTCATTACCGGCTTTATCTGCAGATTTGGATGTCCAAAAGGAATTCTTACCGACCAGGGCTCCAACTTTATAAATAATCTAATTAAAGCCATCGCGATAAAATTTCGAATAAAGCAATACAAATCCACAGCTTTCCACCCACAAACGAACGGATCGGTGGAAAGATCACACCACGTCCTGGCGGAATACTTAAAACATTACATCGACACCAGTGGCGATTGGGAGAGATGGCTCCCGTATGCCATGTTCTCCTACAATACAAGCGTACACGAAGGTACCCTCTATACACCCCACGAACTCGTTTTCGGTCGTATTGCGAGAACCCCATCAGACACACCATTCCAGGATAGCACAGAGAACGAAACTTACTCGGACTATTTAATAAACTTAAACGATAAAATTACGACTTCCCAGAAAATAGCGAGAGAGAATCTAGACAAAGCGAAGCGTCGCGCGAAATATTACTATGATAAGAAGCAAAATGTTCAGAATTTCAAAGTCGGTCAGTGGGTATTTTTACTTAGAGAGCCTCACAAGCATAAATTTCAATCCCAATATGTAGGCCCATATAGAATACTTGAAATTCTGAGCAATAATAACGTAAAACTAGCTATTAAGAGTAAATATAAGATTGTCCATGCGAATAAATTAAAACCATGTAAACGTATGAGTAGTGTCAAACAGCAAAAGACTGAGAATGAACAAACTCAGAGCGACTCGAACGCGAGAAACCTTAGTATCAGTGCCAGTGGTAATAGTGTTAGTGACGATAGTGCCGAAGCAAGGGTATCCAGCACCGAAACTTCCGTCACCAGCGACGAAGGTCACTCCGCAGAGGTGAAACGAGCCAGCTATGGATTCGACAGCAGGGAATCGGCAGAAACAAGGCAGCCAACCGGCAGTGCAAAAACTATGGAGCCACATCCAAGCTCACATCCGCCAGTCAGGAGATCTTGGCACCGCCAAGATTCCTTTTTTGAGGGGGGAGGTGTGACGTCCGGCGTACCGCCGTACACCCTCCAGCGCCTCCCGCAGCATCCAGCAGCATCTTACCTGCAACAAGCTGCACCTGAGCGTACGAGACGAGCACATCCGCACACGGGGTTACCGCCCTACAGCCGAGCCAAGGCAGCCAAGCCGCAGCATCAACCCAGGAGTTCGACCATTCGACCGAGCTATCGCGCGTATCCAGCGACATACGAGGCATCTGAGGAACAACGCATCGAATCGCCCGCTATAACTCGTCCATATACATATTATTCGAACGTATATACACGTAGATACTAAAATCCTAGATCTAAGTACACGACACATCCATTGTAACACGAACAACACACATATGTATTTCTAAGACTAAGTTCGTTAATTTGTAAGTTGCGACGCGCTTACGCGCGCACCCGACGCGCGCGGCTCACGCTGAACGCGAGCCGCGCCCCACTCCGGCCGGCCGCCCCACCGCAAGGGCCGTGCGGCCGCCCTACCTCGACCGTCCATCCCCACCGCGGGGCCCAGCGACTCGCGCGCCACGCGATCCGAGGAGGTCGCGTGCACGCGAGACGATAGTCACTTCTTATCCGAACTCGCTCGACTTCACTTCAATCCAATGCCTTAGGGCCGTTCCATCACCTCACTTCGAGGTGTCTTGATTCTAAGTTCATATCCGTTCAAGTTCTAGTTCGTACTAAGTCTACTTTAATCTAGTTTAGGGAAAGTTAAGTGTAAGCGTAGGTTTTATATTAGAATATATCTTTGTTTTATTTTACATATTCCACTTGCAATTATTTCTAATACCCTCATACATTCTACGGTATTCGCGTACTCGAAACACACATTCACTCTTCGAATAAGTCCATTGTTTTGAATTCGACTTAGTTAGAGAGGACCGCCGCTTAACTCTGTTGAATGATAAGCATTGACTGTTCGAAGATATAAATCGATTCTTCGTTCTCCTGGACCGACAAGGCTAGAGCGGACCGCCGCTTACCGACTCGTATCCAGCCAGACGAATTACGTTTTGAATGTGCCGCGCCGCTAAACGAAGAACGCGTCGTGCGGGACGTAAAAACTTCCTTCGACGATTATTTCGTGAGTACATCAGTTCCGAGACGGGTTCACCCCGCTACCCTGCCGCTGCAGTTGCGCCTGCTGTCCTGCTTCCGTCGGTTCAACGGTCCAGCCCGAGCCGTTGGAAGCTCATCCAGCTGACGATACCTCGACGCAGCCCGTACGCAGCGACTATCCCGGAAGGCGATCCGAGACGACAGCGGTACCTGCAACAAAATTATTGAAACAACTGCAGTAACGAGTGGCCGCAAAGGTAAGAATCTTTGATATTTACCGCGTCCGCGAGTGATAACAGTGTTCGCGTCCCATCAACGGAACCCTCATCCGTCGCGATTTAGCGACTATATTCCGTGACTTGGCTGCGTGTCATCCGCGAGTTATATCGGAAATTTTCCTAGACCGCGACGTGACAGCATCACATTTCTATGTTTCATGGTAAGATATAATATGATTTGCGAAGTTTTATGTATTCCTCGTCTACACTTCAAATGAATGTAAATGCGACACTTCCTTGCAAGGAAATAGCGTTTGCAGATGTCTACGTATCGTAGCAATAGATTTCTAATGCTTCTTAAAACGCGATATCGCATCTCATTTCTATGTTTCATGGTAAGATATAATATTCATTGCGAAGTGTTATGCATTCCTCGTCTACGATTCAAATGAATGTAAATGCGACACTTCCTTGCAAGGAAATAGCGTTTGCAGATGCCTACGTATCGTAACAATGGGGTACTTCTGATTCTTAAAACACGATATCGCATCTCATTTCTATGTTTCATGGTAAGATATAATATGATTTGCGAAGTGTTATGTATTCCTCGTCTACACTTCAAATGAATGTAAATGCGACACTTCCTTGCAAGGAAATAGCGTTTGCAGATGTCTACGTATCGTAGCAATAGATTTCTAATGCTTCTTAAAACGCGATATCGCATCACATTTCTATGTTTCATGGTAAGATATAATATGATTTGCGAAGTTTTATGTATTCCTCGTCTACACTTCAAATGAATGTAAATGCGACACTTCCTTGCTAGGAAATAGCGTCTGCAGATGTCTAGGTATCGTAGCAATAGAGTTCTAATGCTTCTCAACACACAATATCGCATCTCATTTCTATGTTTCATGGTAAGATATAATATGATATGCGAAGTGTCATGTATTCCTCGTCTACACTTCAAATGAATGTAAATGCGACACTTCCTAGCAAGGAAATAGCGTTTGCAGATGACTACGTATCGTAGCAATAGAGTTCTTATGATACTTAAAACGGGATATCGCATCTCATTTCTATGTTTCATGGTAAGATATAATATGATTTGCGAAGTGTTATGTATTCCTCGTCTACACTTCAAATGAATGTAAATGCGACACTGCCTTACAAGGAAATAGCGTTTGCAGATGTCTACGTATCGTAGAAATAGATTTCTAATGCTTCCTAAAACGCGATATCGCATCTCATTTCTATGTTTCATGGTAAGGTATTTTATAATTTGCGAAGTGTTATGTATTCCTCGTCAACACTTCAAATGAATGTAAATGCGATACTTCCTTGCAAGGAAATAGCGTTTGCAGATGTCTACGTATCGTAGCAATAGATTTCTAATGCTTCTTAAAACGCGATATCGCATCTCATTTCTATGTTTCATGGTAAGATATAATATGATTTGCGAAGTGTCATGTATTCCTCGTCTACACTTCAAATGAATGTAAATGCGACACTTCCTTGCTAGGAAATAGCGTCTGCAGATGTCTAGGTATCGTAGCAATAGAGTTCTAATGCTTCTCAACACACAATATCGCATCTCATTTCTATGTTTCATGGTAAGATATAATATGATATGCGAAGTGTCATGTATTCCTCGTCTACACTTCAAATGAATGTAAATGGGACACTTCCTTGCAAGGAAATAGCGTCTGCAGATGTCTAGGTATCGTAGCAATAGAGTTCTAATGCTTCTTAAAACGCGATATCACATTTCATTTCTATGTTTCATGGTAAGATATAATATTCATTGCGAAGTGTTATGCATTCCTCGTCTACGATTCAAATGAATGTAAATGCGACACTTCCTTGCAAGGAAATAGCGTTTGCAGATGTCTACGTATCGTAACAATGGAGTACTTCTGATTCTTAAAACACGATATCGCATCTCATTTCTATGTTTCATGGTAAGATATAATATGATTTGCGAAGTGTTATGTATTCCTCGTCTACACTTCAAATGAATGTAAATGCGACACTTCCTTGCAAGGAAATAGCGTTTGCAGATGTCTACGTATCGTAGCAATAGATTTCTAATGCTTCTTAAAACGCGATATCGCATCACATTTCTATGTTTGATGGTAAGATATAATATGATTTGCGAAGTTTTATGTATTCCTCGTCTACACTTCAAATGAATGTAAATGCGACACTTCCTTGCAAAGAAATAGCGTCTGCAGATGTCTACGTATCGTAGCAACAGATTTCTAATGCTTCTAAAAACGCGATATCGCATCTCATTTCTATGTTTCATGGTAAGATATAATATGATTTGCGAAGTGTTATGTATTCCTCGTCTACACTTCAAATGAATGTAAATGCGACACTGCCTTACAAGGAAATGGCGTTTGCAGATGTCTACGTATCGTAGCAATAGATTTCTAATGCTTCTTAAAACGCGATATCGCATCTCATTTCTATGTTTCATGGTAAGATATAATATGATTTGCGAAGTGTCATGTATTCCTCGTCTACACTTCAAATGAATGTAAATGCGACACTTCCTTGCTAGGAAATAGCGTCTGCAGATGTCTAGGTATCGTAGCAATAGAGTTCTAATGCTTCTCAACACACAATATCGCATCTCATTTCTATGTTTCATGGTAAGATATAATATGATATGCGAAGTGTCATGTATTCCTCGTCTACACTTCAAATGAATGTAAATGCGACACTTTCTAGTGTCACGTCGCGGTCTAGGAAAATTTCCGATATAACTCGCGGATGACACGCAGCCAAGTCACGGAATATAGTCGCTAAATCGCGACGGATGAGGGTTCCGTTGATGGGACGCGAACACTGTTATCACTCGCGGACGCGGTAAATATCAAAGATTCTTACCTTTGCGGCCACTCGTTACTGCAGTTGTTTCAATAATTTTGTTGCAGGTACCGCTGTCGTCTCGGATCGCCTTCCGGGATAGTCGCTGCGTACGGGCTGCGTCGAGGTATCGTCAGCTGGATGAGCTTCCAACGGCTCGGGCTGGACCGTTGAACCGACGGAAGCAGGACAGCAGGCGCAACTGCAGCGGCAGGGTAGCGGGGTGAACCCGTCTCGGAACTGATGTACTCACGAAATAATCGTCGAAGGAAGTTTTTACGTCCCGCACGACGCGTTCTTCGTTTAGCGGCGCGGCACATTCAAAACGTAATTCGTCTGGCTGGATACGAGTCGGTAAGCGGCGGTCCGCTCTAGCCTTGTCGGTCCAGGAGAACGAAGAATCGATTTATATCTTCGAACAGTCAATGCTTATCATTCAACAGAGTTAAGCGGCGGTCCTCTCTAACTAAGTCGAATTCAAAACAATGGACTTATTCGAAGAGTGAATGTGTGTTTCGAGTACGCGAATACCGTAGAATGTATGAGGGTATTAGAAATAATTGCAAGTGGAATATGTAAAATAAAACAAAGATATATTCTAATATAAAACCTACGCTTACACTTAACTTTCCCTAAACTAGATTAAAGTAGACTTAGTACGAACTAGAACTTGAACGGATATGAACTTAGAATCAAGACACCTCGAAGTGAGGTGATGGAACGGCCCTAAGGCATTGGATTGAAGTGAAGTCGAGCGAGTTCGGATAAGAAGTGACTATCGTCTCGCGTGCACGCGACCTCCTCGGATCGCGTGGCGCGCGAGTCGCTGGGCCCCGCGGTGGGGATGGACGGTCGAGGTAGGGCGGCCGCACGGCCCTTGCGGTGGGGCGGCCGGCCGGAGTGGGGCGCGGCTCGCGTTCAGCGTGAGCCGCGCGCGTCGGGTGCGCGCGTAAGCGCGTCGCAACTTACAAATTAACGAACTTAGTCTTAGAAATACATATGTGTGTTGTTCGTGTTACAATGGATGTGTCGTGTACTTAGATCTAGGATTTTAGTATCTACGTGTATATACGTTCGAATAATATGTATATGGACGAGTTATAGCGGGCGATTCGATGCGTTGTTCCTCAGATGCCTCGTATGTCGCTGGATACGCGCGATAGCTCGGTCGAATGGTCGAACTCCTGGGTTGATGCTGCGGCTTGGCTGCCTTGGCTCGGCTGTAGGGCGGTAACCCCGTGTGCGGATGTGCTCGTCTCGTACGCTCAGGTGCAGCTTGTTGCAGGTAAGATGCTGCTGGATGCTGCGGGAGGCGCTGGAGGGTGTACGGCGGTACGCCGGACGTCACACCTCCCCCCTCAAAAAAGGAATCTTGGCGGTGCCAAGATCTCCTGACTGGCGGATGTGAGCTTGGATGTGGCTCCATAGTTTTTGCACTGCCGGTTGGCTGCCTTGTTTCTGCCGATTCCCTGCTGTCGAATCCATAGCTGGCTCGTTTCACCTCTGCGGAGTGACCTTCGTCGCTGGTGACGGAAGTTTCGGTGCTGGATACCCTTGCTTCGGCACTATCGTCACTAACACTATTACCACTGGCACTGATACTAAGGTTTCTCGCGTTCGAGTCGCTCTGAGTTTGTTCATTCTCAGTCTTTTGCTGTTTGACACTACTCATACGTTTACATGGTTTTAATTTATTCGCATGGACAATCTTATATTTACTCTTAATAGCTAGTTTTACGTTATTATTGCTCAGAATTTCAAGTATTCTATATGGGCCTACATATTGGGATTGAAATTTATGCTTGTGAGGCTCTCTAAGTAAAAATACCCACTGACCGACTTTGAAATTCTGAACATTTTGCTTCTTATCATAGTAATATTTCGCGCGACGCTTCGCTTTGTCTAGATTCTCTCTCGCTATTTTCTGGGAAGTCGTAATTTTATCGTTTAAGTTTATTAAATAGTCCGAGTAAGTTTCGTTCTCTGTGCTATCCTGGAATGGTGTGTCTGATGGGGTTCTCGCAATACGACCGAAAACGAGTTCGTGGGGTGTATAGAGGGTACCTTCGTGTACGCTTGTATTGTAGGAGAACATGGCATACGGGAGCCATCTCTCCCAATCGCCACTGGTGTCGATGTAATGTTTTAAGTATTCCGCCAGGACGTGGTGTGATCTTTCCACCGATCCGTTCGTTTGTGGGTGGAAAGCTGTGGATTTGTATTGCTTTATTCGAAATTTTATCGCGATGGCTTTAATTAGACTATTTATAAAGTTGGAGCCCTGGTCGGTAAGAATTCCTTTTGGACATCCAAATCTGCAGATAAAGCCGGTAATGAGGGCATCTGCTATGTCGACGGCGGTAGTTTGTTTTAACGGGATAGCAATGGAGTATTTTGTTAGAAGGTCCTGGATCGTGAGAATGTTAGTGTATCCCTCGGGCGTTACTGGAAGTGGCCCCATGACATCCATAGATATCTTATCGAACGCGCAACCCGGTGTATCCGTTAAAGTTAAGGGCTGTCTCGTTTTTACGCGAACTAACTTCTCTAGTTGACAACTCCGACATTTGTTAATATAATTCTGAATTTCGTCCTTCATATTGGGCCAGTAATATCTTTCTCTGATACGGGAGTATGTCTTATTAACTCCTTTGTGACCACCTACCGGTGAGTCGTGATTTTCGCGAATAATTTTCTCTCTACTTTGTTCCGCGGGGATATGAATGAGGCCTTGACAGATTGTGATTTGAAGTGTGGTCTCGTAAAATAGGTCTTGCAATGCTGTTCGGAGTTGAAACCACGTAACTGAGTCTAACGCGGTCTGCGCGATGCTAAAAGTTGTTAATTGCAGTTCCAAGATTACATCGTACAACGAACGGAGAGATTCTATTACTACTTGGTAGTCTATTGGACGTTTCTCGTGCTCTATTACGGGTAATTGAATTTGATAGAAGTTGTCTATTTTGGTTACTTTGGCCTTTGTCAGATTAATGTTTGATTCGTGTGTAAAAAATTTTCCAGATTTTTCTATTTGATTAGCGCCGGCGTCGTAGGGGCGTCCGGAAGTTGTTATGAATATAACGTGATTGTCGCGCCTAGTGGCGATGGTATCTCTCGTGTACTTAAAAAGCGGTTCGTACCGAACGTGCTCGGTCGGTAAAGGGGCTGATGCGGTATGGTTATTATCTGAAATCGGTGAGGGTGGAGGAGGAGGAGGTATTGCGGATTTCTTTGAATGATGAGGTTTTGGATTCGGATCGAATATATTTTCGTCCGATGAGGATGATTGCATGAGAGGACAGACTTTGACGGGATTACGGGATAAGGCGTCTGCGTTCAAATTCGTCTTACCGGTCTTATAAACCATCTCGTAATCATACTCCGCGAGCTTTAGCCTCCACCTCACAAGACGGCTGGATGGATCCTTGACGGAGTTCATCCACACCAGTGGACGATGGTCGGTTACCAATTTAAATTGATTTCCGTAAACATACGGTCTGAACTGGTGTACCGCATAAACGATCGCGAGGCACTCTTTTTCTATTGTCGAGTAGTTTTTCTCGGCGGAGTTTAGGAGTCGCGATGTATACGCGATCGGAAGGTCGCGGCCTATCGGGCCTTGGCTCAAAACTGCGCCGATTGCATCCGCTGATGCATCGGTAGTGATTACAAAAGGTAATTTAAAATTTGGAAATTGTAGAATTGGCGCTTCGCATAATGCATCTCGTAAATAAACGAACGCGTTTTGTTGCTCGTTTCGCCATACGAACGGGATATCCTTTTTTAATAAATTTGTTAGCGGCTTTGCGATATTGGAAAAATTTTCTATAAAGCGTCTGTAGTAACCCGCGAGTCCCAGAAATTGTTTTACTTGTTTGGGGTTCGTAGGACGCGGAAAGTTTCGGACGGCGCTTATTTTCGAAGGGTCGGGTTTCACGCCACTTTCGCTAATGACGTGCCCGAGATAACTAACCTCGCGGCGGAGGAACTCGCACTTATCGGGTTGAAGTGCCAAGTTCGCTTCTCGGAGTCTGTTTGTTAGTTTTATATACTTGGCCGCATGCTCTTGGAGCGAGCTCGCGTAAACGACTATGTCGTCTAGGTATACGAATAGTTCGTTTCCCTGTAATCCCGCAAGCACGCTGTCCATTAAGCGTTGAAATGTGGCGGGCGCGTTTTTGAGCCCGAATGGCATCCTCGTAAATTCGAAATGCCCATGTGGCGTTGAAAACGCGGTTTTATGGGCGTCAGCGGGTTCCATCGGTATCTGGTGAAACCCGCTGGCTAAATCGAAGGTACTGAAATACTTGGCACTGCCAAGCTGGTCAAGTATTTCAGTTATACAAGGCAAAGGATATGCGTCGGCGATCGACTTCTCGTTTAACGCGCGATAATCGATGACGACTCGCCAGCGCTTTTTCCCTTGCGAATCCGCTTTCTTTGGGACGACCCAAAGAGGGGAGTTATACGGTGATTTGGAATCGCGAATGATGCCGTTACGTAACAGGGTCTCGACTTGCGTTCGAATTTCCTCTTTGTGTGCGGGCGGAAAGCGATACTGCTTAACATTGATTGGTCTGTCGTCGACCGTGGGAATTTTATGAGTCGTCGCAGTGGTGTGGCCCAAAACATCGCCCTCGATGTAGAATAAATCCTGGCTTTTGGTTATTAAATCGATTACATGGCGCTTTTCTTCGTCGTTCAGATGCTCGAGTCGCAAGAGGTTGATTACCTGCTCTAGGCGGGATTTCGATGCGGTTGCGGAGGGTCGAGTCGGTGCGACTTTTGCGGTCGATTTGGTTACCTGCGCGTAGGTTAATTGTCTCTGGGCGCAAAGAGGAGATTCGAGCTCGAAACACGGCGTAGTACGCGGAGCTGTATTATTTGACTTTCCCTTTTGGGATTTGCCGGACGAATCGGCGACACTTGATTTCGACCTATCGTTCGATTCGGAAATTTGTGAAAAAATTGGAAAGAGCGCGAGGCTGTCTTCCTTTGCATTTGATGACATAATTTCAACTGGCTCTAGTTTGATTGGAGGTAGGGCGAATTCGACCGTTTTATCGGTAGAGTTAATTACCCTGGCTATCGCCGTATCTCCCGCAACTTTCACCAGTGCGTTGCCGAAATAGATTCCCGGCGCTATGTCGATGCGGGGAATTATCCCCTCGGGAAGATGCGAATTAATTATTCGGACTCTTATCCCTACGTTCATACGCGGCGGTATTGATATTTGCTCGCTTTTAAAAAAAATTTTAGCGGATTTTCGAGGCTCTTTGGAGGGTTTCGCGGCGCGTTTTGCTTCCTCTAGAGCTTTCGGCGGTTTTTCAATCGGATTATTTACTTTTTCGGAGGTTTCCGAAAGCTTTCTTCCTGAATTAGGGATAAGCTTGTCCTCCGTGGAAGAAATATCGCGACAGAAACGAATCGTTTTCCCGTGCCATTTAATCTCTTTTTTCGGAAAAGAGATTTCCGCGTCAGCGCAGAAACCTGAGCCTAATATCCCGTCTGGGCCGAGAGGGAAATCGTCGTTAACTACATTAAATGGCACGACGCGACCGAATAAAACGATATTAACAGTCCCGATGGTTTTGGTTTGACCATTCGTGACTCCCGTGATAATCAACGTCTCTGAAGGATCGATTCGGGCAGATAAAGATAACGCGGACCGTTTCACGACGTTAATTTCGGCGCCGGTATCAATCATGAACTCGGTACTTTTCAATAGGGTGTCCGAATTCAGGATAACACTCGGCGTGTTGGTTTTTCCGGTGAGGTTTATTGCTGCACCGTATCGTCGTCCTCGGTTGTCGGGTTGTTTGTTGCGAGAGATCGTATATTTCGGTTGACCTCGCGGCCCGTCTCGCGGCGCGGCTGGAGGCCGTTCCCGTTTCCCGAAGCCCTGACATTATTATAATACTGCCTTTTCCTGCACTCTTCTAACTCGTGGCCCGGTGTCTTGCAGTATCTACAAAATTTTTCGCGCGGCGTAACCGGTCGCGGATTTTCATAGGCGGTTCTTCGTGCAGGAATTTCGCGTGAAGTGGCGGAAGGATAAGTATACGATGGTTGTCGTGGGGGTGGTAATCTAACCCGGCAGTCTCTGGCGTAGTGCCCGATATTATTGCACCTCGAACAAGTAACGTCGTTTCGTTTAGCTCGAGACTCTAGTCGCGGGGGAGAATTTATTAATCGCTCGCAGTCCAGCTCGTAGCGCTTGAACAGTTCGCGAGCGCGTGTGAAAGCCTCTTGCGGCGAGTGAAGCTGTTGCATGGGGATCTGTGTACGGATTTCCGGAATTAATCCGTCGACGAAACACCGAAGTGTTAATTCGTCTACATCGGACGAGTTTTCCGACGCATAAGGCGATAGGCGTTCGCAGTCAATAATTGCAGAGCGTAAATCTTTGACGCGGCTAATAAAATCGAGTATATGCTCGTCCTGTTTCATATAGATATTTGTTAACTCTCCGCGATAATGATGCGCGGATCGAGATGTGCCGAACGAATTTCGTAGAAGGTCCGTGAGCTCTAATACCGTATTACAGGATTCGTCTTCGAGTGCTAAATATGCGCGGCCCTTTAGCTTACATTTAACTAAGCGTGTAAACGTACGTTCGCACCCGTTTGGAATCAACTCAAATGCGCGTTTACAAGCCCTAGTGAATTGTAGGACAGGTATATTCTGTCCGTCAAAATTGGGGACGGCTTCGAGAGCCTGCTTTAATGATAGTTCATCGTGGCGATACACTATGTCCGCGTTCGCGCTTTGCGTAGGGGTCGAATTTAAACGTGGGATCTCTAACGAAGCTGTGTCGGTACAAGTTAAATTCTGAGAACGGCGAAGTGTCTCGAGTTCGCGGCGCAGTTCGTCGATCTGTTGCATTAACGCGATAGTATTATCGGCGGTTCGATTACTCTCGGCGGTCTCGGAGGTTCGCGGAAGCGGATCAGCATGTGCGTCATGGAATTCGATCCTGCGAGCAACTTGATGCTCTTTGTCTGTGTCGGCGCCTGCGGCGGTGCCTCGGGGCGGCTGGTGGCGAGTTTTAACCGGCGTACGCGTCGCCATGGCTGGTCACGTCTCTTCGTAGCGGAATTTCTAGATTCGACGCGAAGCAATCCCACCGCTGTCACCAAATTTTGTGTCACGTCGCGGTCTAGGAAAATTTCCGATATAACTCGCGGATGACACGCAGCCAAGTCACGGAATATAGTCGCTAAATCGCGACGGATGAGGGTTCCGTTGATGGGACGCGAACACTGTTATCACTCGCGGACGCGGTAAATATCAAAGATTCTTACCTTTGCGGCCACTCGTTACTGCAGTTGTTTCAATAATTTTGTTGCAGGTACCGCTGTCGTCTCGGATCGCCTTCCGGGATAGTCGCTGCGTACGGGCTGCGTCGAGGTATCGTCAGCTGGATGAGCTTCCAACGGCTCGGGCTGGACCGTTGAACCGACGGAAGCAGGACAGCAGGCGCAACTGCAGCGGCAGGGTAGCGGGGTGAACCCGTCTCGGAACTGATGTACTCACGAAATAATCGTCGAAGGAAGTTTTTACGTCCCGCACGACGCGTTCTTCGTTTAGCGGCGCGGCACATTCAAAACGTAATTCGTCTGGCTGGATACGAGTCGGTAAGCGGCGGTCCGCTCTAGCCTTGTCGGTCCAGGAGAACGAAGAATCGATTTATATCTTCGAACAGTCAATGCTTATCATTCAACAGAGTTAAGCGGCGGTCCTCTCTAACTAAGTCGAATTCAAAACAATGGACTTATTCGAAGAGTGAATGTGTGTTTCGAGTACGCGAATACCGTAGAATGTATGAGGGTATTAGAAATAATTGCAAGTGGAATATGTAAAATAAAACAAAGATATATTCTAATATAAAACCTACGCTTACACTTAACTTTCCCTAAACTAGATTAAAGTAGACTTAGTACGAACTAGAACTTGAACGGATATGAACTTAGAATCAAGACACCTCGAAGTGAGGTGATGGAACGGCCCTAAGGCATTGGATTGAAGTGAAGTCGAGCGAGTTCGGATAAGAAGTGACTATCGTCTCGCGTGCACGCGACCTCCTCGGATCGCGTGGCGCGCGAGTCGCTGGGCCCCGCGGTGGGGATGGACGGTCGAGGTAGGGCGGCCGCACGGCCCTTGCGGTGGGGCGGCCGGCCGGAGTGGGGCGCGGCTCGCGTTCAGCGTGAGCCGCGCGCGTCGGGTGCGCGCGTAAGCGCGTCGCAACTTACAAATTAACGAACTTAGTCTTAGAAATACATATGTGTGTTGTTCGTGTTACAATGGATGTGTCGTGTACTTAGATCTAGGATTTTAGTATCTACGTGTATATACGTTCGAATAATATGTATATGGACGAGTTATAGCGGGCGATTCGATGCGTTGTTCCTCAGATGCCTCGTATGTCGCTGGATACGCGCGATAGCTCGGTCGAATGGTCGAACTCCTGGGTTGATGCTGCGGCTTGGCTGCCTTGGCTCGGCTGTAGGGCGGTAACCCCGTGTGCGGATGTGCTCGTCTCGTACGCTCAGGTGCAGCTTGTTGCAGGTAAGATGCTGCTGGATGCTGCGGGAGGCGCTGGAGGGTGTACGGCGGTACGCCGGACGTCACACTAGCAAGGAAATAGCGTTTGCAGATGACTACGTATCGTAGCAATAGAGTTCTTATGATACTTAAAACGGGATATCGCATCTCATTTCTATGTTTCATGGTAAGATATAATATGATTTGCGAAGTGTTATGTATTCCTCGTCTACACTTCAAATGAATGTAAATGCGACACTGCCTTACAAGGAAATAGCGTTTGCAGATGTCTACGTATCGTAGCAATAGATTTCTAATGCTTCTTAAAACGCGATATCGCATCACATTTCTATGTTTCATGGTAAGATATAATATGATTTGCGAAGTTTTATGTATTCCTCGTCTACACTTCAAATGAATGTAAATGTGACACTTCCTTGCAAAGAAATAGCGTCTGCAGATGTCTACGTATCGTAGCAATAGATTTCTAACGCTTCTTAAAACGCGATATCGCATCTCATTTCTATGTTTCATGGTAAGATATAATATGATTTGCGAAGTGTCATGTATTCCTCGTCTACACTTCAAATGAATGTAAATGCGACACTTCCTTGCTAGGAAATAGCGTCTGCAGATGTCTAGGTATCGTAGCAATAGAGTTCTAATGCTTCTCAACACACAATATCGCATCTCATTTCTATGTTTCATGGTAAGATATAATATGATATGCGAAGTGTCATGTATTCCTCGTCTACACTTCAAATGAATGTAAATGCGACACTTCCTAGCAAGGAAATAGCGTTTGCAGATGTCTACGTATCGTAGCAATAGAGTTCTTATGATACTTAAAACGCGATATCGCATCTCATTTCTATGTTTCATGGTAGGATATAATGTGATTTGCGAAGTGTTATGTATTCCTCGTCTACAGTTCAAATGAATGTAAATGCTACACTTCCTTGCTAGGAAATAGCGTCTGCAGATGTCTAGGTATCGTAGCGATAGAGTTCTAATGCTTCTTAAAACGCGATATCGCATCCCATTTCTATGTGTCATGGTAAGATATAATATGATTTGCGAAGTGTTATGTATTCCTCGTCTAAACTTCATATGAATGTTAATGCGACACTTCCTTGCAAGGAAAGAGCGTTTGCAGATGTCTACGTATCGTAGCAATAGAGTTCTTATGATTCTTAGAACACAATATCGCATCTCATTTCTATGTTTCATGGTAAGATATAATATGATTTGCGAAGTGTTATGTATTCCTCCTCTACACTTCAAATGAATGTAAATGCGACACTTTCTTGCAAAGATATAGCGTTTGCAGATGTCTACGTATCGTAGCAATGGAGTTCTTATGATTCTTAAAACACGATATCGCATCTCATTTCTATGTTTCATGGTAAGATATAATATGATTTGCGAAGTGTTATGTATTCCTCGTCTACACTACAAATGAATGTAAATGCGACACTTCCTTCCAAAGAAATAGCGTTTGCAGCTGTCTACGTATCGTAGCAATGGATATCTAATGCTTCTTAAAACGCGATATCGCATCTCATTTCTATGTTTCATGGTAAGATATAATATGATTTGCGAAGTGTTATGTATTCCTCGTCTACACTTCAAATGAATGTAAATGCGACACTTCCTTGCTAGGAAATGGCGCCTGCAGATGTCTACGTATCGTAGCCATAGATTTCTAATGCTTCTTAAAACGCGATATCGCATCTCATTTCTATGTTTCATGGTAAGATATAATATGATTTGCGAATTGTTATGTATTCCTCGTCTACACTTCATATGAATGTTAATGCGACACTTCCTTGCAAGGAAAGATCGTTTGCAGATGTCTACGTATCGTAGCAATAGAGTTCTTATGATTCTTAAAACACAATATCGCATCTCATTTCTATGTTTCATGGTAAGATATAATATGATTTGCGAAGTGTTTTGTATTCCTCCTCTACACTTCAAATGAATGTAAATGCGACACTTCCTTCCAAAGAAATAGCGTTTGCAGCTGTCTACGTATCGTAGCAATGGATATCTAATGCTTCTTAAAACGCGATATCGCATCTCATTTCTATGTTTCATGGTAAGATATAATATGATTTGCGAAGTGTTATGTATTCCTCGTCTACACTTCAAATGAATGTAAATGCGACACTTCCTTGCTAGGAAATGGCGCCTGCAGATGTCTACGTATCGTAGCCATAGATTTCTAATGCTTCTTAAAACGCGATATCGCATCTCATTTCTATGTTTCATGGTAAGATATAATATGATTTGCGAATTGTTATGTATTCCTCGTCTACACTTCATATGAATGTTAATGCGACACTTCCTTGCAAGGAAAGATCGTTTGCAGATGTCTACGTATCGTAGCAATAGAGTTCTTATGATTCTTAAAACACAATATCGCATCTCATTTCTATGTTTCATGGTAAGATATAATATGATTTGCGAAGTGTTTTGTATTCCTCCTCTACACTTCAAATGAATGTAAATGCGACACTTCCTTGCAAAGATATAGCGTTTGCAGATGTGTACGTATCGTAGCAATAGATTTCTAATGCTTCTTAAAACGCGATATCGCATCTCATTTCTATGTTTCATGGTAAGATATTTTATAATTTGCGAAGTGTTATGTATTCCTCGTCAACACTTCAAATGAATGTAAATGCGATACTTCCTTGCAAGGAAATAGCGTTTGCAGATGTCTACGTATCCTAGCAATAGATTTCTAATGCTTCTTAAAACGCGAAATCGCATCTCATTTCTATGTTTCATGGTAAGATATAATATGATTTGCGAAGTTTTATGTATTCCTCGTCTACACTTCAAATGAATGTAAATGTGACACTTCCTTGCAAAGAAATAGCGTCTGCAGATGTCTACGTATCGTAGCAATAGATTTCTAACGCTTCTTAAAACGCGATATCGCATCTCATTTCTATGTTTCATGGTAAGATATAATATGATTTGCGAAGTGTCATGTATTCCTCGTCTACACTTCAAATGAATGTAAATGCGACACTTCCTTGCTAGGAAATAGCGTCTGCAGATGTCTAGGTATCGTAGCAATAGAGTTCTAATGCTTCTCAACACACAATATCGCATCTCATTTCTATGTTTCATGGTAAGATATAATATGATATGCGAAGTGTCATGTATTCCTCGTCTACACTTCAAATGAATGTAAATGCGACACTTCCTAGCAAGGAAATAGCGTTTGCAGATGTCTACGTATCGTAGCAATAGAGTTCTTATGATACTTAAAACGCGATATCGCATCTCATTTCTATGTTTCATGGTAGGATATAATGTGATTTGCGAAGTGTTATGTATTCCTCGTCTACAGTTCAAATGAATGTAAATGCTACACTTCCTTGCTAGGAAATAGCGTCTGCAGATGTCTAGGTATCGTAGCGATAGAGTTCTAATGCTTCTTAAAACGCGATATCGCATCCCATTTCTATGTGTCATGGTAAGATATAATATGATTTGCGAAGTGTTATGTATTCCTCGTCTAAACTTCATATGAATGTTAATGCGACACTTCCTTGCAAGGAAAGAGCGTTTGCAGATGTCTACGTATCGTAGCAATAGAGTTCTTATGATTCTTAGAACACAATATCGCATCTCATTTCTATGTTTCATGGTAAGATATAATATGATTTGCGAAGTGTTATGTATTCCTCCTCTACACTTCAAATGAATGTAAATGCGACACTTTCTTGCAAAGATATAGCGTTTGCAGATGTCTACGTATCGTAGCAATGGAGTTCTTATGATTCTTAAAACACGATATCGCATCTCATTTCTATGTTTCATGGTAAGATATAATATGATTTGCGAAGTGTTATGTATTCCTCGTCTACACTACAAATGAATGTAAATGCGACACTTCCTTCCAAAGAAATAGCGTTTGCAGCTGTCTACGTATCGTAGCAATGGATATCTAATGCTTCTTAAAACGCGATATCGCATCTCATTTCTATGTTTCATGGTAAGATATAATATGATTTGCGAAGTGTTATGTATTCCTCGTCTACACTTCAAATGAATGTAAATGCGACACTTCCTTGCTAGGAAATGGCGCCTGCAGATGTCTACGTATCGTAGCCATAGATTTCTAATGCTTCTTAAAACGCGATATCGCATCTCATTTCTATGTTTCATGGTAAGATATAATATGATTTGCGAATTGTTATGTATTCCTCGTCTACACTTCATATGAATGTTAATGCGACACTTCCTTGCAAGGAAAGATCGTTTGCAGATGTCTACGTATCGTAGCAATAGAGTTCTTATGATTCTTAAAACACAATATCGCATCTCATTTCTATGTTTCATGGTAAGATATAATATGATTTGCGAAGTGTTTTGTATTCCTCCTCTACACTTCAAATGAATGTAAATGCGACACTTCCTTCCAAAGAAATAGCGTTTGCAGCTGTCTACGTATCGTAGCAATGGATATCTAATGCTTCTTAAAACGCGATATCGCATCTCATTTCTATGTTTCATGGTAAGATATAATATGATTTGCGAAGTGTTATGTATTCCTCGTCTACACTTCAAATGAATGTAAATGCGACACTTCCTTGCTAGGAAATGGCGCCTGCAGATGTCTACGTATCGTAGCCATAGATTTCTAATGCTTCTTAAAACGCGATATCGCATCTCATTTCTATGTTTCATGGTAAGATATAATATGATTTGCGAATTGTTATGTATTCCTCGTCTACACTTCATATGAATGTTAATGCGACACTTCCTTGCAAGGAAAGATCGTTTGCAGATGTCTACGTATCGTAGCAATAGAGTTCTTATGATTCTTAAAACACAATATCGCATCTCATTTCTATGTTTCATGGTAAGATATAATATGATTTGCGAAGTGTTTTGTATTCCTCCTCTACACTTCAAATGAATGTAAATGCGACACTTCCTTGCAAAGATATAGCGTTTGCAGATGTGTACGTATCGTAGCAATAGATTTCTAATGCTTCTTAAAACGCGATATCGCATCTCATTTCTATGTTTCATGGTAAGATATTTTATAATTTGCGAAGTGTTATGTATTCCTCGTCAACACTTCAAATGAATGTAAATGCGATACTTCCTTGCAAGGAAATAGCGTTTGCAGATGTCTACGTATCCTAGCAATAGATTTCTAATGCTTCTTAAAACGCGAAATCGCATCTCATTTCTATGTTTCATGGTAAGATATAATATGATTTGCGAAGTGTCATGTATTCCTCGTCTACACTTCAAATGAATGTAAATGCGACACTTCCTTGCTAGGAAATAGCGTCTGCAGATGTCTAGGTATCGTAGCAATAGAGTTCTAATGCTTCTCAACACACAATATCGCATCTCATTTCTATGTTTCATGGTAAGATATAATATGATATGCGAAGTGTCATGTATTCCTCGTCTACACTTCAAATGAATGTAAATGGGACACTTCCTTGCAAGGAAATAGCGTCTGCAGATGTCTAGGTATCGTAGCAATAGAGTTCAAATGCTTCTTAGAACGAGATATAGCATCTCATATCCATGTTTCATGATAAGATATAATATTCATTGCGAAGTGTTATGCATTCCTCGTCTACGATTCAAATGAATGTAAATGCGACACTTCCTTGCACGGAAATAGCGTTTGCAGATGTCTACGTATCGTAACAATGGAGTACTTCTGATTCTTAAAACACGATATCGCATCTCATTTCTATGTACTATGGTAAGATATAATATGATTTGCGAAGTGTTATACATTCCTCGTCTACACTTCAAATGAATGTAAATGCGACACTTCCTTGCAAGGAAATAGCGTTTGCAGATGTCTACGTATCGTAGCAATAGATTTCTAATGCTTCTTAAAACGCGATATCGCATCCCATTTCTATGTTTCATGGTAAGATATAATATGATTTGCGAAGTGTCATGTATTCCTCGTCTACACTTCAAATGAATGTAAATGGGACACTTCCTTGCAAAGAAATAGCGTCTGCAGATGTCTACGTATCGTAGCAATAGATTTCTAATGCTTCTTAAAACGCGATATCGCATCTCATTTCTATGTTCTATGGTAAGATATAATATGATTTGCGAAGTGTTATACATTCCTCGTCTACACTTCAAATGAATGTAAATGCGACACTTCCTTGCAAGGAAATAGCGTTTGCAGATGTCTACGTATCGTAGCAATAGATTTCTAATGCTTCTTAAAACGCGATATCGCATCCCATTTCTATGTTTCATGGTAAGATATAATATGATTTGCGAAGTGTCATGTATTCCTCGTCTACACTTCAAATGAATGTAAATGGGACACTTCCTTGCAAAGAAATAGCGTCTGCAGATGTCTACGTATCGTAGCAATAGATTTCTAATGCTTCTTAAAACGCGATATCGCATCTCATTTCTATGTTTCATGGTAAGATATAATATGATTTGCGAAGTGTCATGTATTCCTCGTCTACACTTCAAATGAATGTAAATGCGACACTTCCTTGCAAGGAAATAGCGTTTGCAGATGTCTACGTATCGTAGTAATAGATTTCTAATGCTTCTTAAAACGCGATATCGCATCACATTTCTATGTTTCATGGTAAGATATAATATGATTTGCGAAGTTTTATGTATTCCTCGTCTACACTTCAAATGAATGTAAATGCGACACTTCCTTGCTAGGAAATAGCGTCTGCAGATGTCTAGGTATCGTAGCAATAGAGTTCTAATGCTTCTCAACACACAATATCGCATCTCATTTCTATGTTTCATGGTAAGATATAATATGATATGCGAAGTGTCATGTATTCCTCGTCTACACTTCAAATGAATGTAAATGCGACACTTCCTAGCAAGGAAATAGCGTTTGCCGATGACTACGTATCGTAGCAATAGAGTTCTTATGATACTTAAAACGGGATATCGCATCTCATTTCTATGTTTCATGGTAAGATATAATATGATTTGCGAAGTGTTATGTATTCCTCGTCTACACTTCAAATGAATGTAAATGCGACACTGCCTTACAAGGAAATAGCGTTTGCAGATGTCTACGTATCGTAGCAATAGATTTCTAATGCTTCTTAAAACGCGATATCGCATCACATTTCTATGTTTCATGGTAAGATATAATATGATTTGCGAAGTTTTATGTATTCCTCGTCTACACTTCAAATGAATGTAAATGTGACACTTCCTTGCAAAGAAATAGCGTCTGCAGATGTCTACGTATCGTAGCAATAGATTTCTAACGCTTCTTAAAACGCGATATCGCATCTCATTTCTATGTTTCATGGTAAGATATAATATGATTTGCGAAGTGTCATGTATTCCTCGTCTACACTTCAAATGAATGTAAATGCGACACTTCCTTGCAAGGAAATAGCGTTTGCAGATGTCTACGTATCGTAGTAATAGATTTCTAATGCTTCTTAAAACGCGATATCGCATCACATTTCTATGTTTCATGGTAAGATATAATATGATTTGCGAAGTTTTATGTATTCCTCGTCTACACTTCAAATGAATGTAAATGCGACACTTCCTTGCAAGGAAATAGCGTTTGCAGATGTCTACGTATCGTAGCAATAGATTTCTAATGCTTCTTAAAACGCGATATCGCATCTCATTTCTATGTTTCATGGTAAGATATAATATTCATTGCGAAGTGTTATGCATTCCTCGTCTACGATTCAAATGAATGTAAATGCGACACTTCCTTGCAAGGAAATAGCGTTTGCAGATGCCTACGTATCGTAACAATGGGGTACTTCTGATTCTTAAAACACGATATCGCATCTCATTTCTATGTTTCATGGTAAGATATAATATGATTTGCGAAGTGTTATGTATTCCTCGTCTACACTTCAAATGAATGTAAATGCGACACTTCCTTGCAAGGAAATAGCGTTTGCAGATGTCTACGTATCGTAGCAATAGATTTCTAATGCTTCTTAAAACGCGATATCGCATCACATTTCTATGTTTCATGGTAAGATATAATATGATTTGCGAAGTTTTATGTATTCCTCGTCTACACTTCAAATGAATGTAAATGCGACACTTCCTTGCTAGGAAATAGCGTCTGCAGATGTCTAGGTATCGTAGCAATAGAGTTCTAATGCTTCTCAACACACAATATCGCATCTCATTTCTATGTTTCATGGTAAGATATAATATGATATGCGAAGTGTCATGTATTCCTCGTCTACACTTCAAATGAATGTAAATGCGACACTTCCTAGCAAGGAAATAGCGTTTGCAGATGACTACGTATCGTAGCAATAGAGTTCTTATGATACTTAAAACGGGATATCGCATCTCATTTCTATGTTTCATGGTAAGATATAATATGATTTGCGAAGTGTTATGTATTCCTCGTCTACACTTCAAATGAATGTAAATGCGACACTGCCTTACAAGGAAATAGCGTTTGCAGATGTCTACGTATCGTAGAAATAGATTTCTAATGCTTCCTAAAACGCGATATCGCATCTCATTTCTATGTTTCATGGTAAGGTATTTTATAATTTGCGAAGTGTTATGTATTCCTCGTCAACACTTCAAATGAATGTAAATGCGATACTTCCTTGCAAGGAAATAGCGTTTGCAGATGTCTACGTATCGTAGCAATAGATTTCTAATGCTTCTTAAAACGCGATATCGCATCTCATTTCTATGTTTCATGGTAAGATATAATATGATTTGCGAAGTGTCATGTATTCCTCGTCTACACTTCAAATGAATGTAAATGCGACACTTCCTTGCTAGGAAATAGCGTCTGCAGATGTCTAGGTATCGTAGCAATAGAGTTCTAATGCTTCTCAACACACAATATCGCATCTCATTTCTATGTTTCGTGGTAAGATATAATATGATTTGCGAAGTGTTACCTACCCCTCGTCTACACTTCAAATGAATGTAAATGCGACACTTCCTTGAAAGGAAATAGCGTCTGCAGATATCTAGGTATTGTAGCGATAGAGTTCTAATGCTTCTCAACACACAATATCGCATCTCATTTCTATGTTTCATGGTAAGATATAATATGATTTGCGAAGTGTCATGTATTCCTCGTCTACACTTCAAATGAATGTAAATGCGACACTTCCTTGCTGGGAAATAGCGTATGCAGATGTCTACGTATCGTAGCAATAGAGTTCGTATGATTCTTAAATCGCGATATCGCATCTCATTTCTATGTTTCATGGTAAGATATAATATGATTTGCGAAGTGTTATGCATTCCTCGTCTACGAGTCAAATGAATGTAAATGCGACACTTCCTTGCAAGGAAATAGCGTTTGCAAATGTCTACGTATCGTAGCAATAAAGTTCTTATGATAGTTAAAACGCGATATCGCATCTCATTTCTATGTTTCATGGTAAGATATAATATGATTTGCGAAGTGTTATGTATTCCTCGTCTACACTTCAAATGAATGTAAATGCGACACTTCCTTGCAAGGAAAGAGCGTTTGCAGATGTCTACGTATCGTAGCAATAGAGTTCTTATGATAGTTAAAACGCGATATCGCATCTCATTTCTATGTTTCATGGTAAGATATAATATGATTTGCGAAGTGTTATGTATTCCTCGTCTACACTTCAAATGAATGTAAATGCGACACTTCCTTGCAAGGAAAGAGCGTTTGCAGATGTCTACGTATCGTAGCAATAGAGTTCTTATGATTCTTAAAAAGCGATATCGCATCTCATTTCTATGTTTCGTGGTAAGATATAATATGATTTGCGAAGTGTTACCTACTCCTCGTCTACACTTCAAATGAATGTAAATGCGACACTTCCTTGAAAGGAAATAGCGTCTGCAGATATCTCGGTATTGTAGCGATAGAGTTCTAATGCTTCTCAACACACAATATCGCATCTCATTTCTATGTTTCATGGTACGATATAATATGATATGCGAAGTGTCATGTATTCCTCGTCTACACTTCAAATGAATGTAAATGCGACACTTCCTTGCTAGGAAATAGCGTCTGCAGATGTCTAGGTATCGTAGCAATAGAGTTCTAATGCTTCTCAACACACAATATCGCATCTCATTTCTATGTTTCATGGTAAGATATAATATGATATGCGAAGTGTCATGTATTCCTCGTCTACACTTCAAATGAATGTAAATGGGACACTTCCTCGCAAGGAAATAGCGTCTGCAGATGTCTAGGTATCGTAGCAATAGAGTTCAAATGCTTCTTAAAACGAGATATAGCATCTCATATCCATGTTTCATGATAAGATATAATATTCATTGCGAAGTGTTATGCATTCCTCGTCTACGATTCAAATGAATGTAAATGCGACACTTCCTTGCACGGAAATAGCGTTTGCAGATGTCTACGTATCGTAACAATGGAGTACTTCTGATTCTTAAAACACGATATCGCATCTCATTTCTATGTTCTATGGTAAGATATAATATGATTTGCGAAGTGTTATACATTCCTCGTCTACACTTCAAATGAATGTAAATGCGACACTTCCTTGCAAGGAAATAGCGTTTGCAGATGTCTACGTATAGTAGCAATAGATTTCTAATGCTTCTTAAAACGCGATATCGCATCACATTTCTATGTTTCATGGTAAGATATAATATGATTTGCGAAGTTTTATGTATTCCTCGTCTACACTTCAAATGAATGTAAATGCGACACTTCCTTGCAAAGAAATAGCGTCTGCAGATGTCTACGTATCGTAGCAATAGATTTCTAATGCTTCTTAAAACGCGATATCGCATCTCATTTCTATGTTTCATGGTAAGATATAATATGATTTGCGAAGTGTTATGTATTCCTCGTCTACACTTCAAATGAATGTAAATGCGACACTTCCTTGCAAGGAAATAGCGTTTGCAGATGTCTACCTATCGTAGCAATAGAGTTCTAATGCTTCTTAAAACGCGATATCGCATCTCATTTCTATGTTTCATGGTAAGATATAATATGATTTGCGAAGTGTTATGTATTCCTCGTCTACACTTCAAATGAATGTAAATGCGACACTGCCTTACAAGGAAATAGCGTTTGCAGATGTCTACGTATCGTAGCAATAGATTTCTAATGCTTCTTAAAACGCGATATCGCATCACATTTCTATGTTTCATGGTAAGATATAATATGATTTGCGAAGTGTCATGTATTCCTCGTCTACACTTCAAATGAATGTAAATGCGGCTCTTCCTTGCTAGGAAATAGCGTCTGCAGATGTCTACGTATCGTAGCAATAGATTTCTAACGCTTCTTAAAACGCGATATCGCATCTCATTTCTATGTTTCATGGTAAGATATAATATGATTTGCGAAGTGTTATGCATTCCTCGTCTACGAGTCAAATGAATGTAAATGCGACACTGCCTTACAAGGAAATAGCGTTTGCAGATGTCTACGTATCGTAGCAATAGATTTCTAATGCTTCTTAAAACGCGATATCGCATCACATTTCTATGTTTCATGGTAAGATATAATATGATTTGCGAAGTTTTATGTATTCCTCGTCTACACTTCAAATGAATGTAAATGTGACACTTCCTTGCTAGGAAATAGCGTCTGCAGATGTCTAGGTATCGTAGCAATAGAGTTCTAATGCTTCTCAACACACAATATCGCATCTCATTTCTATGTTTCATGGTAAGATATAATATGATTTGCGAAGTGTCATGTATTCCTCGTCTACACTTCAAATGAATGTAAATGCGACACTTCCTTGCTGGGAAATAGCGTCTGCAGATGTCTACGTATCGTAGCAATAGAGTTCGTATGATTCTTAAATCGCGATATCGCATCTCATTTCTATGTTTCATGGTAAGATATAATATGATTTGCGAAGTGTTATGCATTCCTCGTCTACGAGTCAAATGAATGTAAATGCGACACTTCCTTGCAAGGAAATAGCGTTTGCAAATGTCTACGTATCGTAGCAATAGAGTTCTTATGATACTTAAAACGCGATATCGCATCTCATTTCTATGTTTCATGGTAAGATATAATATGATTTGCGAAGTGTTATGTATTCCTCGTCTACACGTCAAATGAATGTAAATGCGACACTTCCTTGCTAGGAAATGGCGTCTGCAGATGTCTACGTATCGTAGCAATAGATTTCTAATGCTTCTTAAAACGCGATATCGCATCTCATTTCTATGTTTCATGGTAAGATATAATATGATTTGCGAAGTGTCATGTATTCCACGTCCACACTTCAAATGAATGTAAATGCGACACTTCCTTGCAAGGAAATAGCGTCTGCAGATGTCTACGTATCGTAGCAATAGAGTTCTAATGCTTCTTAAAACGCGATATCGCATCTCATTTCTATGTTTCATGGTAAGATATTTTATAATTTGCGAAGTGTTATGTATTCCTCGTCTACACTTCAAATGAATGTAAATGCAAAACTTCCTAGCAAGGAAATAGCGTTTGCAGATGTCTAGGTATCGTAGCGATAGAGTTCTAATGCTTCTCAACACACAATATCGCATCTCATTTCTATGTTTCATGGTAAGATATAATATGATTTGCGAATTGTTATGTATTCCTCGTCTACACTTCAAATGAATGTAAATGCCACACTTCCTTGCAAGGAAAGAGCGTTTGCAGATGTCTACGTATCGTAGCAATAGATTTCTAATGCTTCTTAAAACGCGATATCGCATCTCATTTCTATGTTTCATGGTAAGATATAATATGATTTGCGAAGTGTCATGTATTCCACGTCCACACTTCAAATGAATGTAAATGCAAAACTTCCTAGCAAGGAAATAGCGTTTGCAGATGTCTAGGTATCGTAGCGATAGAGTTCTAATGCTTCTCAACACACAATATCGCATCTCATTTCTATGTTTCATGGTAAGATATAATATGATTTGCGAAGTGTTATGTATTCCTCGTCTACACTTCAAATGAATGTAAATGCGACACTTCCTTGCAAGGAAAGAGCGTTTGCTGATGTCTACGTATCGTAGCAATAGAGTTCTTATGATTCTTAAAAAGCGATATCGCATCTCATTTCTATGTTTCGTGGTAAGATATAATATGATTTGCGAAGTGTTACCTACTCCTCGTCTACACTTCAAATGAATGTAAATGCGACACTTCCTTGCAAGGAAATAGCGTTTGCAGATGTCTACGTATAGTAGCAATAGGTTTCTAATGCTTCTTAAAACGCGATATCGCATCACATTTCAATGTTTCATGGTAAGATATAATATGATTTGCGAAGTTTTATGTATTCCTCGTCTACACTTCAAATGAATGTAAATGCGACACTTCCTTGCAAAGAAATAGCGTCTGCAGATGTCTACGTATCGTAGCAATAGATTTCTAATGCTTCTTAAAACGCGATATCGCATCTCATTTCTATGTTTCATGGTAAGATATAATATGATTTGCGAAGTGTCATGTATTCCTCGTCTACACTACAAATGAATGTAAATGCGACACTTCCTAGCAAGGAAATAGCGTTTGCAGATGACTACGTATCGTAGCATTGATTTCTAATGCTTTTTAAAACGCGATATCGCATCTCATTTCTATGTTTCATGGTAAGATATAATATGATTTGCGAAGTGTTACCTACTCCTCGTCTACACTTCAAATGAATGTAAATGCGACACTTCCTTGCAAGGAAAGAGCGTTTGCAGATGTCTACGTATCGTAGCAATAGAGTTCTTATGATTCTTAAAAAGTGATATCGCATCCCATTTCTATGTTTCGTGGTAAGATATAATATGATTTGCGAAGTATTACCTACTCCTCGTCTACACTTCAAATGAATTTAAATGCGACACTTCCTTGAAAGGAAATAGCGTCTGCAGATGTCTAGGTATTGTAGCGATAGAGTTCTAATGCTTCTCAACACACAATATCGCATCTCATTTCTATGTTTTATGGTAAGATATAATATGATTTGCGAAGTGTTATGTATTCCTCGTCTACACTTCAAATGAATGTAAATGCGACACTTCCTTGGTAGGAAATAGCGTCTGCAGATGTCTAGGTATCGTAGCAATAGAGTTCTAATTCTTCTCAACACACAATATCGCATCTCATTTCTATGTTTCATGGTAAGATATAATATGATATGCGAAGTGTCATGTATTCCTCGTCTACACTTCAAATGAATGTAAATGCGACACTTCCTAGCAAGGAAATAGCGTTTGCAGATGTCTACGTATCGTAGCAATAGAGTTCTTATGATACTTAAAACGCGATATCGCATCTCATTTCTATGTTTCATGGTAGGATATAATATGATTTGCGAAGTGTTATGTATTCCTCGTCTACAGTTCAAATGAATGTAAATGCTACACTTCCTTGCTAGGAAATAGCGTCTGCAGATGTCTAGGTATCGTAGCGATAGAGTTCTAATGCTTCTTAAAACGCGATATCGCATCCCATTTCTATGTGTCATGGTAAGATATAATATGATTTGCGAAGTGTTATGTGTTCCTCGTCTACACTTCAAAGGAATGTGAATGCCACACTTCCTCGCTAGGTAATAGCGTTTGCAGATGTCTACGTATCGTAGCATTGATTTCTAATGCTTTTTAAAACGCGATATCGCATCTCATTTCTATGTTTCATGGTAAGATATAATATGATTTGCGAAGTGTTACCTACTCCTCGTCTACACTTCAAATGAATGTAAATGCGACACTTCCTTGCAAGGAAAGAGCGTTTGCAGATGTCTACGTATCGTAGCAATAGAGTTCTTATGATTCTTAAAAAGCGATATCGCATCCCATTTCTATGTTTCGTGGTAAGATATAATATGATTTGCGAAGTATTACCTACTCCTCGTCTACACTTCAAATGAATGTAAATGCGACACTTCCTTGAAAGGAAATAGCGTCTGCAGATGTCTAGGTATTGTAGCGATAGAGTTCTAATGCTTCTCAACACACAATATCGCATCTCATTTCTATGTTTTATGGTAAGATATAATATGATATGCGAAGTGTCATGTATTCCTCGTCTACACTTCAAATGAATGTAAATGCGACACTTCCTAGCAAGGAAATAGCGTTTGCAGATGTCTACGTATCGTAACAATGGAGTACTTCTGATTCTTAAAAGACGATATCGCATCTCATTTCTATGTTTCATGGTAAGATATAATATGATTTGCGAATTGTTATGTATTCCTCGTCTACACTTCAAATGAATGTAAATGCGACACTTCCTTGCAAGGAAAGAGCGTTTGCAGATGTCTACGTATCGTAGCAATAGAGTTCTTATGATTCTTAAAAAGCGATATCGCATCTCATTTCTATGTTTCGTGGTAAGATATAATATGATTTGCGAAGTGTTACCTACCCCTCGTCTACACTTCAAATGAATGTAAATGCGACACTTCCTTGAAAGGAAATAGCGTCTGCAGATATCTAGGTATTGTAGCGATAGAGTTCTAATGCTTCTCAACACACAATATCGCATCTCATTTCTATGTTTCATGGTAAGATATAATATGATTTGCGAAGTGTCATGTATTCCTCGTCTACACTTCAAATGAATGTAAATGCGACACTTCCTTGCTGGGAAATAGCGTATGCAGATGTCTACGTATCGTAGCAATAGAGTTCGTATGATTCTTAAATCGCGATATCGCATCTCATTTCTATGTTTCATGGTAAGATATAATATGATTTGCGAAGTGTTATGCACTCCTCGTCTACGAGTCAAATGAATGTAAATGCGACACTTCCTTGCAAGGAAATAGCGTTTGCAAATGTCTACGTATCGTAGCAATAAAGTTCTTATGATAGTTAAAACGCGATATCGCATCTCATTTCTATGTTTCATGGTAAGATATAATATGATTTGCGAAGTGTTATGTATTCCTCGTCTACACTTCAAATGAATGTAAATGCGACACTTCCTTGCAAGGAAAGAGCGTTTGCAGATGTCTACGTATCGTAGCAATAGAGTTCTTATGATTCTTAAAAAGCGATATCGCATCTCATTTCTATGTTTCGTGGTAAGATATAATATGATTTGCGAAGTGTTACCTACTCCTCGTCTACACTTCAAATGAATGTAAATGCGACACTTCCTTGAAAGGAAATAGCGTCTGCAGATATCTCGGTATTGTAGCGATAGAGTTCTAATGCTTCTCAACACACAATATCGCATCTCATTTCTATGTTTCATGGTACGATATAATATGATATGCGAAGTGTCATGTATTCCTCGTCTACACTTCAAATGAATGTAAATGCGACACTTCCTTGCTAGGAAATAGCGTCTGCAGATGTCTAGGTATCGTAGCAATAGAGTTCTAATGCTTCTCAACATACAATATCGCATCTCATTTCTATGTTTCATGGTAAGATATAATATGATATGCGAAGTGTCATGTATTCCTCGTCTACACTTCAAATGAATGTAAATGGGACACTTCCTCGCAAGGAAATAGCGTCTGCAGATGTATAGGTATCGTAGCAATAGAGTTCAAATGCTTCTTAAAACGAGATATAGCATCTCATATCCATGTTTCATGATAAGATATAATATTCATTGCGAAGTGTTATGCATTCCTCGTCTACGATTCAAATGAATGTAAATGCGACACTTCCTTGCACGGAAATAGCGTTTGCAGATGTCTACGTATCGTAACAATGGAGTATTTCTGATTCTTAAAACACGATATCGCATCTCATTTCTATGTTCTATGGTAAGATATAATATGATTTGCGAAGTGTTATACATTCCTCGTCTACACTTCAAATGAATGTAAATGCGACACTTCCTTGCAAGGAAATAGCGTTTGCAGATGTCTACGTATAGTAGCAATAGATTTCTAATGCTTCTTAAAACGCGATATCGCATCACATTTCTATGTTTCATGGTAAGATATAATATGATTTGCGAAGTTTTATGTATTCCTCGTCTACACTTCAAATGAATGTAAATGCGACACTTCCTTGCAAAGAAATAGCGTCTGCAGATGTCTACGTATCGTAGCAATAGATTTCTAATGCTTCTTAAAACGCGATATCGCATCTCATTTCTATGTTTCATGGTAAGATATAATATGATTTGCGAAGTGTCATGTATTCCTCGTCTACACTTCAAATGAATGTAAATGCGACACTTCCTTGCTAGGAAATAGCGTCTGCAGATGTCTAGGTATCGTAGCAATAGAGTTCTAACGCTTCTTAAAACGCGATATCGCATTTCATTTCTATGTTTCATGGTAAGATATAATATTCATTGCGAAGTGTTATGCATTCCTCGTCTACGATTCAAATGAATGTAAATGCGACACTTCCTTGCAAGGAAATAGCGTTTGCAGATGTCTACGTATCGTAACAATGGAGTACTTCTGATTCTTAAAACACGATATGGCATCTCATTTCTATGTTTCATGGTAAGATATAATATGATTTGCGAAGTGTTATGTATTCCTCGTCTACACTTCAAATGAATGTAAATGCGACACTTCCTTGCAAGGAAATAGCGTTTGCAGATGTCTACCTATCGTAGCAATAGAGTTCTAATGCTTCTTAAAACGCGATATCGCATCTCATTTCTATGTTTCATGGTAAGATATAATATGATTTGCGAAGTGTTATGTATTCCTCGTCTACACTTCAAATGAATGTAAATGCGACACTGCCTTACAAGGAAATAACGTTTGCAGATGTCTACGTATCGTAGCAATAGATTTCTAATGCTTCTTAAAACGCGATATCGCATCACATTTCTATGTTTCATGGTAAGATATAATATGATTTGCGAAGTGTCATGTATTCCTCGTCTACACTTCAAATGAATGTAAATGCGGCTCTTCCTTGCTAGGAAATAGCGTCTGCAGTTGTCTACGTATCGTAGCAATAGATTTCTAACGCTTCTTAAAACGCGATATCGCATCTCATTTCTATGTTTCATGGTAAGATATAATATGATTTGCGAAGTGTTATGCATTCCTCGTCTACGTGTCAAATGAATGTAAATGCGACACTGCCTTACAAGGAAATAGCGTTTGCAGATGTCTACGTATCGTAGCAATAGATTTCTAATGCTTCTTAAAACGCGATATCGCATCACATTTCTATGTTTCATGGTAAGATATAATATGATTTGCGAAGTTTTATGTATTCCTCGTCTACACTTCAAATGAATGTAAATGTGACACTTCCTTGCTAGGAAATAGCGTCTGCAGATGTCTAGGTATCGTAGCAATAGAGTTCTAATGCTTCTCAACACACAATATCGCATCTCATTTCTATGTTTCATGGTAAGATATAATATGATTTGCGAAGTGTCATGTATTCCTCGTCTACACTTCAAATGAATGAAAATGCGACACTTCCTTGCTGGGAAATAGCGTCTGCAGATGTCTACGTATCGTAGCAATAGAGTTCGTATGATTCTTAAATCGCGATATCGCATCTCATTTCTATGTTTCATGGTAAGATATAATATGATTTGCGAAGTGTTATGCATTCCTCGTCTACGAGTCAAATGAATGTAAATGCGACACTTCCTTGCAAGGAAATAGCGTTTGCAAATGTCTACGTATCGTAGCAATAGAGTTCTTATGATACTTAAAACGCGATATCGCATCTCATTTCTATGTTTCATGGTAAGATATAATATGATTTGCGAAGTGTTATGTATTCCTCGTCTACACGTCAAATGAATGTAAATGCGACACTTCCTTGCTAGGAAATGGCGTCTGCAGATGTCTACGTATCGTAGCAATAGATTTCTAATGCTTCTTAAAACGCGATATCGCATCTCATTTCTATGTTTCATGGTAAGATATAATATGATTTGCGAAGTGTCATGTATTCCACGTCCACACTACAAATGAATGTAAATGCGACACTTCCTTGCAAGGAAATAGCGTCTGCAGATGTCTACGTATCGTAGCAATAGAGTTCTAATGCTTCTTAAAACGCGATATCGCATCTCATTTCTATGTTTCATGGTAAGATATTTTATAATTTGCGAAGTGTTATGTATTCCTCGTCTACACTTCAAATGAATGTAAATGCAAAACTTCCTAGCAAGGAAATAGCGTTTGCAGATGTCTAGGTATCGTAGCGATAGAGTTCTAATGCTTCTCAACACACAATATCGCATCTCATTTCTATGTTTCATGGTAAGATATAATATGATTTGCGAATTGTTATGTATTCCTCGTCTACACTTCAAATGAATGTAAATGCCACACTTCCTTGCAAGGAAAGAGCGTTTGCAGATGTCTACGTATCGTAGCAATAGATTTCTAATGCTTCTTAAAACGCGATATCGCATCTCATTTCTATGTTTCATGGTAAGATATAATATGATTTGCGAAGTGTCATGTATTCCACGTCCACACTTCAAATGAATGTAAATGCAAAACTTCCTAGCAAGGAAATAGCGTTTGCAGATGTCTAGGTATCGTAGCGATAGAGTTCTAATGCTTCTCAACACACAATATCGCATCTCATTTCTATGTTTCATGGTAAGATATAATATGATTTGCGAAGTGTTATGTATTCCTCGTCTACACTTCAAATGAATGTAAATGCGACACTTCCTTGCAAGGAAAGAGCGTTTGCTGATGTCTACGTATCGTAGCAATAGAGTTCTTATGATTCTTAAAAAGCGATATCGCATCTCATTTCTATGTTTCGTGGTAAGATATAATATGATTTGCGAAGTGTTACCTACTCCTCGTCTACACTTCAAATGAATGTAAATGCGACACTTCCTTGCAAGGAAATAGCGTTTGCAGATGTCTACGTATAGTAGCAATAGGTTTCTAATGCTTCTTAAAACGCGATATCGCATCACATTTCAATGTTTCATGGTAAGATATAATATGATTTGCGAAGTTTTATGTATTCCTCGTCTACACTTCAAATGAATGTAAATGCGACACTTCCTTGCAAAGAAATAGCGTCTGCAGATGTCTACGTATCGTAGCAATAGATTTCTAATGCTTCTTAAAACGCGATATCGCATCTCATTTCTATGTTTCATGGTAAGATATAATATGATTTGCGAAGTGTCATGTATTCCTCGTCTACACTACAAATGAATGTAAATGCGACACTTCCTAGCAAGGAAATAGCGTTTGCAGATGACTACGTATCGTAGCATTGATTTCTAATGCTTTTTAAAACGCGATATCGCATCTCATTTCTATGTTTCATGGTAAGATATAATATGATTTGCGAAGTGTTACCTACTCCTCGTCTACACTTCAAATGAATGTAAATGCGACACTTCCTTGCAAGGAAAGAGCGTTTGCAGATGTCTACGTATCGTAGCAATAGAGTTCTTATGATTCTTAAAAAGTGATATCGCATCCCATTTCTATGTTTCGTGGTAAGATATAATATGATTTGCGAAGTATTACCTACTCCTCGTCTACACTTCAAATGAATTTAAATGCGACACTTCCTTGAAAGGAAATAGCGTCTGCAGATGTCTAGGTATTGTAGCGATAGAGTTCTAATGCTTCTCAACACACAATATCGCATCTCATTTCTATGTTTTATGGTAAGATATAATATGATTTGCGAAGTGTTATGTATTCCTCGTCTACACTTCAAATGAATGTAAATGCGACACTTCCTTGGTAGGAAATAGCGTCTGCAGATGTCTAGGTATCGTAGCAATAGAGTTCTAATGCTTCTCAACACACAATATCGCATCTCATTTCTATGTTTCATGGTAAGATATAATATGATATGCGAAGTGTCATGTATTCCTCGTCTACACTTCAAATGAATGTAAATGCGACACTTCCTAGCAAGGAAATAGCGTTTGCAGATGTCTACGTATCGTAGCAATAGAGTTCTTATGATACTTAAAACGCGATATCGCATCTCATTTCTATGTTTCATGGTAGGATATAATATGATTTGCGAAGTGTTATGTATTCCTCGTCTACAGTTCAAATGAATGTAAATGCTACACTTCCTTGCTAGGAAATAGCGTCTGCAGATGTCTAGGTATCGTAGCGATAGAGTTCTAATGCTTCTTAAAACGCGATATCGCATCCCATTTCTATGTGTCATGGTAAGATATAATATGATTTGCGAAGTGTTATGTGTTCCTCGTCTACACTTCAAAGGAATGTGAATGCCACACTTCCTCGCTAGGTAATAGCGTTTGCAGATGTCTACGTATCGTAGCATTGATTTCTAATGCTTTTTAAAACGCGATATCGCATCTCATTTCTATGTTTCATGGTAAGATATAATATGATTTGCGAAGTGTTACCTACTCCTCGTCTACACTTCAAATGAATGTAAATGCGACACTTCCTTGCAAGGAAAGAGCGTTTGCAGATGTCTACGTATCGTAGCAATAGAGTTCTTATGATTTTTAAAAAGCGATATCGCATCCCATTTCTATGTTTCGTGGTAAGATATAATATGATTTGCGAAGTATTACCTACTCCTCGTCTACACTTCAAATGAATGTAAATGCGACACTTCCTTGAAAGGAAATAGCGTCTGCAGATGTCTAGGTATTGTAGCGATAGAGTTCTAATGCTTCTCAACACACAATATCGCATCTCATTTCTATGTTTTATGGTAAGATATAATATGATATGCGAAGTGTCATGTATTCCTCGTCTACACTTCAAATGAATGTAAATGCGACACTTCCTAGCAAGGAAATAGCGTTTGCAGATGTCTACGTATAGTAGCAATAGATTTCTAATGCTTCTCAACACACAATATCGCATCTCATTTCTATGTTTCATGGTAAGATATAATATGATTTGCGAAGTGTCATGTATTCCTCGTCTACACTTCAAATGAATGTAAATGCGACACTTCCTTGCTGGGAAATAGCGTATGCAGATGTCTACGTATCGTAGCAATAGAGTTCGTATGATTCTTAAATCGCGATATCGCATCTCATTTCTATGTTTCATGGTAAGATATAATATGATTTGCGAAGTGTTATGCACTCCTCGTCTACGAGTCAAATGAATGTAAATGCGACACTTCCTTGCAAGGAAATAGCGTTTGCAAATGTCTACGTATCGTAGCAATAAAGTTCTTATGATAGTTAAAACGCGATATCGCATCTCATTTCTATGTTTCATGGTAAGATATAATATGATTTGCGAAGTGTTATGTATTCCTCGTCTACACTTCAAATGAATGTAAATGCGACACTTCCTTGCAAGGAAAGAGCGTTTGCAGATGTCTACGTATCGTAGCAATAGAGTTCTTATGATTCTTAAAAAGCGATATCGCATCTCATTTCTATGTTTCGTGGTAAGATATAATATGATTTGCGAAGTGTTACCTACTCCTCGTCTACACTTCAAATGAATGTAAATGCGACACTTCCTTGAAAGGAAATAGCGTCTGCAGATATCTCGGTATTGTAGCGATAGAGTTCTAATGCTTCTCAACACACAATATCGCATCTCATTTCTATGTTTCATGGTACGATATAATATGATATGCGAAGTGTCATGTATTCCTCGTCTACACTTCAAATGAATGTAAATGCGACACTTCCTTGCTAGGAAATAGCGTCTGCAGATGTCTAGGTATCGTAGCAATAGAGTTCTAATGCTTCTCAACATACAATATCGCATCTCATTTCTATGTTTCATGGTAAGATATAATATGATATGCGAAGTGTCATGTATTCCTCGTCTACACTTCAAATGAATGTAAATGGGACACTTCCTCGCAAGGAAATAGCGTCTGCAGATGTATAGGTATCGTAGCAATAGAGTTCAAATGCTTCTTAAAACGAGATATAGCATCTCATATCCATGTTTCATGATAAGATATAATATTCATTGCGAAGTGTTATGCATTCCTCGTCTACGATTCAAATGAATGTAAATGCGACACTTCCTTGCACGGAAATAGCGTTTGCAGATGTCTACGTATCGTAACAATGGAGTATTTCTGATTCTTAAAACACGATATCGCATCTCATTTCTATGTTCTATGGTAAGATATAATATGATTTGCGAAGTGTTATACATTCCTCGTCTACACTTCAAATGAATGTAAATGCGACACTTCCTTGCAAGGAAATAGCGTTTGCAGATGTCTACGTATAGTAGCAATAGATTTCTAATGCTTCTTAAAACGCGATATCGCATCACATTTCTATGTTTCATGGTAAGATATAATATGATTTGCGAAGTTTTATGTATTCCTCGTCTACACTTCAAATGAATGTAAATGCGACACTTCCTTGCAAAGAAATAGCGTCTGCAGATGTCTACGTATCGTAGCAATAGATTTCTAATGCTTCTTAAAACGCGATATCGCATCTCATTTCTATGTTTCATGGTAAGATATAATATGATTTGCGAAGTGTCATGTATTCCTCGTCTACACTTCAAATGAATGTAAATGCGACACTTCCTTGCTAGGAAATAGCGTCTGCAGATGTCTAGGTATCGTAGCAATAGAGTTCTAACGCTTCTTAAAACGCGATATCGCATTTCATTTCTATGTTTCATGGTAAGATATAATATTCATTGCGAAGTGTTATGCATTCCTCGTCTACGATTCAAATGAATGTAAATGCGACACTTCCTTGCAAGGAAATAGCGTTTGCAGATGTCTACGTATCGTAACAATGGAGTACTTCTGATTCTTAAAACACGATATGGCATCTCATTTCTATGTTTCATGGTAAGATATAATATGATTTGCGAAGTGTTATGTATTCCTCGTCTACACTTCAAATGAATGTAAATGCGACACTTCCTTGCAAGGAAATAGCGTTTGCAGATGTCTACCTATCGTAGCAATAGAGTTCTAATGCTTCTTAAAACGCGATATCGCATCTCATTTCTATGTTTCATGGTAAGATATAATATGATTTGCGAAGTGTTATGTATTCCTCGTCTACACTTCAAATGAATGTAAATGCGACACTGCCTTACAAGGAAATAACGTTTGCAGATGTCTACGTATCGTAGCAATAGATTTCTAATGCTTCTTAAAACGCGATATCGCATCACATTTCTATGTTTCATGGTAAGATATAATATGATTTGCGAAGTGTCATGTATTCCTCGTCTACACTTCAAATGAATGTAAATGCGGCTCTTCCTTGCTAGGAAATAGCGTCTGCAGTTGTCTACGTATCGTAGCAATAGATTTCTAACGCTTCTTAAAACGCGATATCGCATCTCATTTCTATGTTTCATGGTAAGATATAATATGATTTGCGAAGTGTTATGCATTCCTCGTCTACGTGTCAAATGAATGTAAATGCGACACTGCCTTACAAGGAAATAGCGTTTGCAGATGTCTACGTATCGTAGCAATAGATTTCTAATGCTTCTTAAAACGCGATATCGCATCACATTTCTATGTTTCATGGTAAGATATAATATGATTTGCGAAGTTTTATGTATTCCTCGTCTACACTTCAAATGAATGTAAATGTGACACTTCCTTGCTAGGAAATAGCGTCTGCAGATGTCTAGGTATCGTAGCAATAGAGTTCTAATGCTTCTCAACACACAATATCGCATCTCATTTCTATGTTTCATGGTAAGATATAATATGATTTGCGAAGTGTCATGTATTCCTCGTCTACACTTCAAATGAATGAAAATGCGACACTTCCTTGCTGGGAAATAGCGTCTGCAGATGTCTACGTATCGTAGCAATAGAGTTCGTATGATTCTTAAATCGCGATATCGCATCTCATTTCTATGTTTCATGGTAAGATATAATATGATTTGCGAAGTGTTATGCATTCCTCGTCTACGAGTCAAATGAATGTAAATGCGACACTTCCTTGCAAGGAAATAGCGTTTGCAAATGTCTACGTATCGTAGCAATAGAGTTCTTATGATACTTAAAACGCGATATCGCATCTCATTTCTATGTTTCATGGTAAGATATAATATGATTTGCGAAGTGTTATGTATTCCTCGTCTACACGTCAAATGAATGTAAATGCGACACTTCCTTGCTAGGAAATGGCGTCTGCAGATGTCTACGTATCGTAGCAATAGATTTCTAATGCTTCTTAAAACGCGATATCGCATCTCATTTCTATGTTTCATGGTAAGATATAATATGATTTGCGAAGTGTCATGTATTCCACGTCCACACTACAAATGAATGTAAATGCGACACTTCCTTGCAAGGAAATAGCGTCTGCAGATGTCTACGTATCGTAGCAATAGAGTTCTAATGCTTCTTAAAACGCGATATCGCATCTCATTTCTATGTTTCATGGTAAGATATTTTATAATTTGCGAAGTGTTATGTATTCCTCGTCTACACTTCAAATGAATGTAAATGCAAAACTTCCTAGCAAGGAAATAGCGTTTGCAGATGTCTAGGTATCGTAGCGATAGAGTTCTAATGCTTCTCAACACACAATATCGCATCTCATTTCTATGTTTCATGGTAAGATATAATATGATTTGCGAATTGTTATGTATTCCTCGTCTACACTTCAAATGAATGTAAATGCCACACTTCCTTGCAAGGAAAGAGCGTTTGCAGATGTCTACGTATCGTAGCAATAGATTTCTAATGCTTCTTAAAACGCGATATCGCATCTCATTTCTATGTTTCATGGTAAGATATAATATGATTTGCGAAGTGTCATGTATTCCACGTCCACACTTCAAATGAATGTAAATGCAAAACTTCCTAGCAAGGAAATAGCGTTTGCAGATGTCTAGGTATCGTAGCGATAGAGTTCTAATGCTTCTCAACACACAATATCGCATCTCATTTCTATGTTTCATGGTAAGATATAATATGATTTGCGAAGTGTTATGTATTCCTCGTCTACACTTCAAATGAATGTAAATGCGACACTTCCTTGCAAGGAAAGAGCGTTTGCTGATGTCTACGTATCGTAGCAATAGAGTTCTTATGATTCTTAAAAAGCGATATCGCATCTCATTTCTATGTTTCGTGGTAAGATATAATATGATTTGCGAAGTGTTACCTACTCCTCGTCTACACTTCAAATGAATGTAAATGCGACACTTCCTTGCAAGGAAATAGCGTTTGCAGATGTCTACGTATAGTAGCAATAGGTTTCTAATGCTTCTTAAAACGCGATATCGCATCACATTTCAATGTTTCATGGTAAGATATAATATGATTTGCGAAGTTTTATGTATTCCTCGTCTACACTTCAAATGAATGTAAATGCGACACTTCCTTGCAAAGAAATAGCGTCTGCAGATGTCTACGTATCGTAGCAATAGATTTCTAATGCTTCTTAAAACGCGATATCGCATCTCATTTCTATGTTTCATGGTAAGATATAATATGATTTGCGAAGTGTCATGTATTCCTCGTCTACACTACAAATGAATGTAAATGCGACACTTCCTAGCAAGGAAATAGCGTTTGCAGATGACTACGTATCGTAGCATTGATTTCTAATGCTTTTTAAAACGCGATATCGCATCTCATTTCTATGTTTCATGGTAAGATATAATATGATTTGCGAAGTGTTACCTACTCCTCGTCTACACTTCAAATGAATGTAAATGCGACACTTCCTTGCAAGGAAAGAGCGTTTGCAGATGTCTACGTATCGTAGCAATAGAGTTCTTATGATTCTTAAAAAGTGATATCGCATCCCATTTCTATGTTTCGTGGTAAGATATAATATGATTTGCGAAGTATTACCTACTCCTCGTCTACACTTCAAATGAATTTAAATGCGACACTTCCTTGAAAGGAAATAGCGTCTGCAGATGTCTAGGTATTGTAGCGATAGAGTTCTAATGCTTCTCAACACACAATATCGCATCTCATTTCTATGTTTTATGGTAAGATATAATATGATTTGCGAAGTGTTATGTATTCCTCGTCTACACTTCAAATGAATGTAAATGCGACACTTCCTTGGTAGGAAATAGCGTCTGCAGATGTCTAGGTATCGTAGCAATAGAGTTCTAATGCTTCTCAACACACAATATCGCATCTCATTTCTATGTTTCATGGTAAGATATAATATGATATGCGAAGTGTCATGTATTCCTCGTCTACACTTCAAATGAATGTAAATGCGACACTTCCTAGCAAGGAAATAGCGTTTGCAGATGTCTACGTATCGTAGCAATAGAGTTCTTATGATACTTAAAACGCGATATCGCATCTCATTTCTATGTTTCATGGTAGGATATAATATGATTTGCGAAGTGTTATGTATTCCTCGTCTACAGTTCAAATGAATGTAAATGCTACACTTCCTTGCTAGGAAATAGCGTCTGCAGATGTCTAGGTATCGTAGCGATAGAGTTCTAATGCTTCTTAAAACGCGATATCGCATCCCATTTCTATGTGTCATGGTAAGATATAATATGATTTGCGAAGTGTTATGTGTTCCTCGTCTACACTTCAAAGGAATGTGAATGCCACACTTCCTCGCTAGGTAATAGCGTTTGCAGATGTCTACGTATCGTAGCATTGATTTCTAATGCTTTTTAAAACGCGATATCGCATCTCATTTCTATGTTTCATGGTAAGATATAATATGATTTGCGAAGTGTTACCTACTCCTCGTCTACACTTCAAATGAATGTAAATGCGACACTTCCTTGCAAGGAAAGAGCGTTTGCAGATGTCTACGTATCGTAGCAATAGAGTTCTTATGATTTTTAAAAAGCGATATCGCATCCCATTTCTATGTTTCGTGGTAAGATATAATATGATTTGCGAAGTATTACCTACTCCTCGTCTACACTTCAAATGAATGTAAATGCGACACTTCCTTGAAAGGAAATAGCGTCTGCAGATGTCTAGGTATTGTAGCGATAGAGTTCTAATGCTTCTCAACACACAATATCGCATCTCATTTCTATGTTTTATGGTAAGATATAATATGATATGCGAAGTGTCATGTATTCCTCGTCTACACTTCAAATGAATGTAAATGCGACACTTCCTAGCAAGGAAATAGCGTTTGCAGATGTCTACGTATAGTAGCAATAGATTTCTAATGCTTCTCAACACACAATATCGCATCTCATTTCTATGTTTCATGGTAAGATATAATATGATTTGCGAAGTGTCATGTATTCCTCGTCTACACTTCAAATGAATGTAAATGCGACACTTCCTTGCTGGGAAATAGCGTCTGCAGATGTCTACGTATCGTAGCAATAGAGTTCGTATGATTCTTAAATCGCGATATCGCATCTCATTTCTATGTTTCATGGTAAGATATAATATGATTTGCGAAGTGTTATGCATTCCTCGTCTACGAGTCAAATGAATGTAAATGCGACACTTCCTTGCAAGGAAATAGCGTTTGCAAATGTCTACGTATCGTAGCAATAGAGTTCTTATGATACTTAAAACGCGATATCGCATCTCATTTCTATGTTTCATGGTAAGATATAATATGATTTGCGAAGTGTTATGTATTCCTCGTCTACACGTCAAATGAATGTAAATGCGACACTTCCTTGCTAGGAAATGGCGTCTGCAGATGTCTACGTATCGTAGCATTAGATTTCTAATGCTTCTTAAAACGCGATATCGCATCTCATTTCTATGTTTCATGGTAAGATATAATATGATTTGCGAAGTGTCATGTATTCCACGTCGACACTTCAAATGAATGTAAATGCGACACTTCCTTGCAAGGAAATAGCGTCTGCAGATGTCTACGTATCGTAGCAATAGAGTTCTAATGCTTCTTAAAACGCGATATCGCATCTCATTTCTATGTTTCATGGTAAGATATTTTATAATTTGCGAAGTTTTATGTATTCCTCGTCTACACTTCAAATGAATTTAAATGCAAAACTTCCTAGCAAGGAAATAGCGTTTGCAGATGTCTAGGTATCGTAGCGATAGAGTTCTAATGCTTCTCAACACACAATATCGCATCTCATTTCTATGTTTCATGGTAAGATATAATATGATTTGCGAAGTGTTATGTATTCCTCGTCTACACTTCAAATGAATGTAAATGCGACACTTCCTTGCAAGGAAAGAGCGTTTGCAGATATCTACGTATCGTAGCAATAGAGTTCTTATGATTCTTAAAGAGCGATATCGCATCTCATTTCTATGTTTCGTGGTAAGATATAACATGATTTGCGAAGTGTTATATATTCCTCGTCTACACTTCAAATGAATGTAAATGCGACACTTCCTTGCAAAGAAATAGCGTCTGCAGATGTCTACGTATCGTAGCAATAGATTTCTAATGCTTCTTAAAACGCGATATCGCATCTCATTTCTATGTTTCATGGTAAGATATAATATGATTTGCGAAGTGTCATGTATTCCTCGTCTACACTTCAAATGAATGTAAATGCGACACTTCCTTGCTAGGAAATAGCGTCTGCAGATGTCTAGGTATCGTAGCAATAGAGTTCTAATGCTTCTTAAAACGCGATATCGCATTTCATTTCTATGTTTCATGGTAAGATATAATATTCATTGCGAAGTGTTATGCATTCCTCGTCTACGATTTAAATGAATGTAAATGCGACACTTCCTTGCAAGGAAATAGCGTTTGCAGATGTCTACGTATCGTAACAATGGAGTACTTCTGATTCTTAAAACACGATATCGCATCTCATTTCTATGTTTCATGGTAAGATATAATATGATTTGCGAAGTGTTATATATTCCTCGTCTACACTTCAAATGAATGTAAACGCGACACTTCCTTGCAAGGAAATAGCGTTTGCAGATGTCTACGTATCGTAGCAATAGATTTCTAATGCTTCTTAAAACGCGATATCGCATCACATTTCTATGTTTCATGGTAAGATATAATATGATTTGCGAAGTGTCATGTATTCCTCGTCTACACTTCAAATGAATGTAAATGCGACACTTCCTTGCTAGGAAATAGCGTCTGCAGATGTCTAGGTATCGTAGCAATAGAGTTCTAATGCTTCTTAAAACGCGATATCGCATTTCATTTCTATGTTTCATGGTAAGATATAATATTCATTGCGAAGTGTTATGGATTCCTCGTCTACGATTTAAATGAATGTAAATGCGACACTTCCTTGCAAGGAAATAGCGTTTGCAGATGTCTACGTATCGTAACAATGGAGTACTTCTGATTCTTAAAACACGATATCGCATCTCATTTCTATGTTTTATGGTAAGATATAATATGATTTGCGAAGTGTTATATATTCCTCGTCTACACTTCAAATGAATGTAAATGCGACACTTCCTTGCAAGGAAATAGCGTTTGCAGATGTCTACGTATCGTAGCAATAGATTTCTAATGCTTCTTAAAACGCGATATCGCATCACATTTCTATGTTTCATGGTAAGATATAATATGATTTGCGAAGTTTTGTGTATTCCTCGTCTACACTTCAAATGAATGTAAATGCGACACTTCCTTGCAAAGAAATAGCGTCTGCAGATGTCTACGTATCGTAGCAATAGATTTCTAATGCTTCTTAAAACGCGATATCGCATCTCATTTCTATGTTTCATGGTAAGATATAATATGATTTGCGAAGTGTCATGTATTCCTCGTCTACACTTCAAATGAATGTAAATGCGACACTTCCTTGCTAGGAAATAGCGTCTGCAGATGTCTAGGTATCGTAGCAATAGAGTTCTAATGCTTCTTAAAACGCGATATCGCATTTCATTTCTATGTTTCATGGTAAGATATTTTATAATTTGCGAAGTGTTATGTATTCCTCGTCTATACTTCAAATGAATGTAAACGCAACACTTCCTTGCAAGGAAATAGCGTTTGCAGATGTCTAGGTATCGTAGCGATAGAGTTCTAATGCTTCTCAACACACAATATCGCATCTCATTTCTATGTTTCATGGTAAGATATAATATGATTTGCGAAGTGTCATGTGTCACGTCCCGAGGTGCGGTTGCGCTCGCAACGGTGGCACAAAGTCGTAACCGTTCCCGAAAATAACGCGAATTGCGTCCGGACCGGGTTCGTTGGCGTTTCGGACTCGATAAAACGGTAATCAACACTAAACTTACCTTGCGAAGGCTTGATTCCGCTGTCTGATTTCTCTTTCCAGGTACCTGGAGCGCCTTGGATCCGCAACCGGGATGGCGGCTGCGTACGGCTGGAACGGAGGTACGTCTACGGGAATAAGCGTCCAGGCGGGTTGACTCCGGCTGGTAGGTATCGGCGTTTGGCCCTGACGATTGGCGACTCGTACGGGTCGTGCGGCGAAGGAAACCTCCTTCACAGGAACCAGGACTCGAACGTAGGAAATTGAATATTCTGGTGCATCACCCACGTATTCCCGAGCGAGACGACGAATAAACTCTCTCCTCCCCGCGCGTCGTGTACGCTTTGTCGGAGGTGCAAGGCTCATCGAGAATACTTGAACTTCGGTTGAATACGGCACGGCTAAGCGTTGGTTCGCTCTAGCTTACCGGGATCGACCTGGGCGCAAGATATTCTGTACACGGTAGAAGTGAGGATGGAGCAACTAAGCGCTGGTTCGCTCTAGTCGTCGAGCCTCAAGACTATCGTAGATGAGATATAGAATTAGAATAATCGCGAGCGTACCCGTGGATTAGAATTAAGGAATTGTATTTGAACTCGAATAAAGATACTTTGAATCTGGTAAAAATAAACTATATTCTATGATTTCACTATACTAGATACACTTGACTAAATTCTAAGTTACTGACTAGCGATTACAATGAGAATTAGAAATAGTATAAAGTATCGAATGGACTCCGCTATGGGAGTATGGATAGAGACGAATGCATTAGAGCTAATTGCTCGTTGCGAATGAGCCTATTGCTCGGATCGGAAGTGCATCGTTCGGATGCTGGATTAGAACTCCTCGGTTCGGAGATGAGATACGAACTCTCCAGTTCGGAGATGAGATACCAACTCTCCCGTTCGGAGGTGAGATTGGAACTGACTCTCGGATCTCGCGTCCGCGACCTCCTCGGGTCGCGCGGCGCGCGAGTCGCTGGGCCCTCGCGGTGGAGCGGACGGTCGGAGTAGGGCGGCCGCTCGGCTCCCGTGGTGGGGCGGCCGTTCGGAGTGGGGCGCGGCCCGCGTTAAGCGTGAGCCGCGAGCGTCGAGTGTGCGCGCGAGTGCACGGAACATAGCCGTGCATGAATAAAATATATACATATATTTACTTAAATCTAGGTGTGTGTTGCTGTGTATGTACATATATGAGTAGTGTGCTTATTCTAATCCCACATGTACGAGAAGTACGTATAGGGCTTCGTGATCGCTGGGGATTCGACCCAGTATGTGTCGGAGAGCTCCTCGCCCTCGTAATACGGGGTGAAGTCCTCCCCCTCGTGTGTGGAGATCGCGCGTGGGCGCGGCATGCTGCATCCCTCTTCCCTCTCGTACCTTTGTCTCCTTCTGTAGGGACGGCGAGTCGGCGGGTGGCCCGTGTGCAGGGGCTCCGGATACGGATGCTGGGGATGATGAGGTGGACGCCGGAGGGTGGCAGGCGGTACGCCTGACGTTACACCACCCCCCTTGGAAAAAGAATCTCGGCCATGCCGAGATCTCTTGTCTGTTGGGTAGATTTCGGGATGCTGGATCCTTCTCTTGGTCCTGTCGGCTGGATGCTGCGGAATCTGTGGTTTTTCGCCTGGTTGATCCTGGCGATAACGTTTGGAGTTTGGACCGTGGCTGCGGGCTTCCTTCGGATTGCAGGCACTTTCGTCGCTTTCACTTTCAGCGTTCGTTTGAATGTCACTGCTCTCACTGGCTTCATTTTCAGTTTTTCGCACTTTTCTTTCACTAGCATCCACACTCTGCATACTATGCATTCGTTTACAAATTTTGATTTTGTTCGTATGAACAATTTTATGGCGCCCTTTTACATTCAGCTTAACATTACAGTTGCCCAAAATTTCGAGGATACGGTACGGTCCAGAATACTGTGCCTGGAACTTATGTTTGTTCGGCTCTTTTAAAAGATAGACCCATTGGCCTACCTCGAAGTTTTGGACATTGAGATTTCGGTCATAATAATATTTAGAACGGCGTTTCGCATTGTCTAGATTGGCTTTAGCCAAATCCTGAGATTTCGTGATTTTCTCCTGAAGTTGTATAAGATAGTCGCTATATGTTTCGTTATCAGAGCTGTCTTGAAAAGGAGTGGCTGACGGCGTCCTAGCTATCCTGCCGAACACTAGTTCGTGTGGGGTGTATAATGTACCCTCGTGCACACTGTTGTTGTATGAAAACATTGCATACGGTAACCAATTCACCCAATCGTTACTCGACTCTATGTAATGCTTCAGATATTCGGCCAGGACGTGGTGAGATCGTTCAACGGACCCGTTTGTCTGTGGATGGAACGCAGTGGACTTGTATTGTTTAATACGGAATTTGATTGCTATGGCTTTAATCAAGCTATTTATAAAGTTCGAACCTTGGTCCGTGAGTATGCCTTTCGGGCATCCGAACTTACAAATGAATTCTTTTATTAAAGCTTCGGCAATGTCTACTGCGGTGGTGGTTTTGAGAGGAACTGCGACTGAGTATTTAGTGAGGAGATCTTGGATCGTGAGGATACTTGTATAACCGTCGGAAGTTTCGGGAAGAGGACCCATTACGTCCATTGAAATCTTATCGAATGCCCTGCCAGGGGTGTCGGTTAAAGTGAGAGGCTGTCTGGTCTTCACCCGGACCAGTTTCTCTGTCTGACAACTTTTACATTTGCCAATATATTCTTGTATTTGTGTTTTCATGTTTGGCCAAAAGTATTGTTGTCTGATGCGAGAATAAGTTTTATTAACCCCTTTGTGACCTCCCACAGGGGAGTCGTGGTTTTCCTTTATTATTTTCAGTCGCTCTTCGACCGAAGGGGTTTTAATGAGGCCCTGGCAGACCGTAATCTGGACAGTTGTTTCGTAGAACAGGTCCTGAAGGATTTTCTGGATTCGGGACCAAGATACGGAGTCTAGATAGGTTTGTGCGATACTAAATGTTTGTAATTGTAATTCGTTTACAACGTCGCACAAGGATCTAAATGTTTCTATTACGGTCTGGAAATTGATTGATCTGGTGGAATGTTCGACGATTGGAAGCTGGATTTGGAATTCGTTTCCGATTTTTATGACTTTGGCTTTGGTAAGAACGTGATTTTTGTTTGGAAGGAATTTTTCAGCGTTCGCTAGATCTTTGGCGCCCGTGTCATAGGGGTGCCCAGATTGCGTGACGAAGACAACTACATTGTCTCGTCGCGTTGATAATGCGTCACGGCTGAAATTAAATAGAGGTTCGCGTCGGATAAATTCATTTGGAGCAGGAGTATAAAAGTCGGTGCTGTCGCTGGCGACTTGCGGAGGTGATGCTGTGTTGGTACGGAAGGACGTGCCTGGAGTCGGTAATTCAGGTTCTGATGTTACCGGAGTAGGAGGAGGCGCTAGTGTGGTATACTTTTTACGGGTTTCCGGAGGCACATCGAAGATGTCGTCCTCCGAGTTTTCTGAATACGAGAGCGGAAAAATTTGAGCGGGATTCCGCGACAATGCGTCCGCATTAAGGTTCGTTTTTCCACTTTTATAGACCATCTCGTAGTCAAATTCCGCTAACTTAAGCCTCCACCGTACGAGTCTACTTGACGGGTCCTTGACCGAATTCATCCATACTAACGGTCGATGGTCGGTAACGAGTTTGAATTGATTACCGTATATGTATGGACGAAAGTAATGGACGGCGTAGACAATCGCCAGACACTCCTTCTCGATCGTGGAGTAGTTTTTCTCCGCAGCGTTTAACAGTCGCGACGTGTACGCGATTGGCAAGTCGCGGCCTATTGGTCCTTGACTCAAGATAGCACCAATAGCTTCGGCGGACGCGTCGGTCGTTATCACGAATGGTTGTTTAAAGTTGGGGTACTGCAAGATAGGCGCTTCGCATAGGCAATCTCGGAGTTTGACGAATGAATTCTCTTGCTCGTTACGCCATACAAAGGGCGCGTCTTTTTTTAACAAATTTGTAAGTGGCTTAGCAATATTGGAAAAATTTGCGATGAACCGCCTGTAGTATCCCGCGAGCCCGAGGAATTGTTTGATCTGTTTCGCGTTGCGCGGGCGCGGAAAATTTTTGACGGCGCTAATTTTCGCAGGGTCAGGTTTTACACCGTGCTCACTGATAATATGACCCAAATAGCTTACTTCTCTCCTCAAGAATTCGCACTTATCCGGCTGCAATACTAAATTAGCTTCTTTGAGCCGTTGAGTTAATTTCTCGAATTTAAGTCGATGTTCTTGAAGAGAGCTAGCGTAGATAACAATGTCGTCCAAATAGGCGAAAATTTCGTTCCCCTGGAGACCGGACAGGACATTGTCCATAAGTCGTTGGAACGTCGCTGGCGCATTTTTTAATCCGAATGGCATTCTTTTAAATTCATAATGCCCGTGAGGCGTCGAAGAAGCGGTTTTGGGAGCATCGGCGGGCTCCATTGGGATCTGGTGAAATCCGCTCGCGAGATCGAATGTACTAAAATACTTCGCGCTCCCGAGCTGATCAAGTATCTCGGTAATGCAAGGGAGGGGATAGGCATCGGCGACAGATTTCTCATTGAGTGCGCGGTAGTCGATGACGACGCGCCATTGCTTGTTGCCCAAGGAGTCCGGTTTCTTTGGGACAACCCACAATGGCGAATTATATGGTGATTTTGACGGAGAGATGACACCATTTTGTAAAAATTTGTCGACTTGTCGTCGAATCTCCTCCTTATGAGCTGGTGGGAACCGGTATTGTTTCACATTGACGGGGCGGTCGTCGACGGTTGGAATCTTGTGCGTGGTTGCTGACGTATGCCCTAATTTATCCCCCTCAATGTGAAAAAGCTCCTGCGTGCTTTGAACGAGACGGACGACGTGCTCTCTTTCCTCTGCGTTGAGGTGGTCGAGACGGAGGAGACTAAGAATTCGGTCTAGGCGAGATTTCGAAGGATTGGCGGATTTCGATGTTTGTTTCAACGGCGCCTGTTGTATATTATTTTTAACCGCCTGAGCATAGGAGATCTGTTGAACATTCGCGATTTTGCAACGCGAAGGAGGAGTTTCGAGTGTCGAATATGGTGTCTGACTCGAGAAAGAAATAGAAGTTTTTCCCTTTTGGGATGAGCCGATCGGTACGGCGGATACGTTGGATTTAGAAAAAACCGGATAGAGCGATGGACTTTCCTCCTTATGGAGGGGAGTCATGATTTGCGCGGGCTCAAGTACGATTTCTGGTAACGCGATTTTGACGGCGCGGTCGGATGAATTAATTATTCGAGTTACCGCTTTGCCCCGAATTACTCTGACGAGAGCGTTTCCGAAAAATATACCCGGCGCAAGATCGATACGAGGAATTATACCTTCCGCGAGGTTCGAATTAACTACGCGGACCTTGATACCGATATTTGATCTCGGCGGAATGGAGATACGGTCTCCTGACTTCGGAGAAGCTGCTTTGTCTTGCGTTCGAAGCTTCGATTTCGTTGCTGCATCGCGTTTCAGCGGAGGCGATGATTTACGCGGCGGGCGCGGCGGCGGAGGGGGAATAGATTCCGTGCGCGGCGCTTGTTTACGTTTCGGCGATAGGAGAGGCTTTATTTTCGAGTCCGGTGACGGTTCCTCGAGTGCTTCGATATCGTCTTCGAAAGGAATTCTCTTACCATTCCATTTGATTATTTTATTTGGGAAAGAGATTTCTGCGTCCATACAGAACCCGGAGCCGAGGATCCCGCTTGGTTTAAGGGGAAAATCATCCTCGACCACATTAAAAGGAACGACGCGACCGAAAATGACAAGATTCACCGTCCCTAGGGTTGCGGTTTTGCCATCGGTTACCCCTGTTATTATTACGATCTCGGACTTATCGATTCGCGCGGATGCTTTTAGAGCCGAACGTTTTATAATATTTATTTCCGCCCCAGTGTCCACCATGAAGCGAGTTGGTGAAATTAGAAGATCGGATTTTAAAATTACGTTTGGCGTGCTAGTTTTTCCGGTTATGTTTATCGCGGCGTTTCGTCGATTTCCGCGTTGGAGTTGTTCGCGGCGAGAGGACGGACTTGGTGCGCGGCCTCGCCACCTGTCTCGCGGCGGGTGCGGAGGCCATTGTCGTTTCCCGAATTTTGGTTTACCGCGTTGTTGTACTGCCTTTTGCGGCACTCGCCTATTTCGTGCCCCGGGGTCTTGCAATAGCGACAAAATTTGGGCGCGTCCCTGGCTACGATTTGTCTCGGTTGTTCGTACGCGGGGCCTCGAGTAGGAGGCGGTACGTCCCTGGATCGCAAGTAAGCATCACGGTATTCCTGCGGTCGGTACGGCGATGGCGGTCTGAACCGACACTCGGTCGCGTAATGTCCGATATTATTGCATTTTCGGCAAATAATTTCGGCTGGTTTTTCGCGCGATTCTGGTCGCGCGGCACGCGATCTACCTAGTCGGTTGCAATCACGTTCGTGCATTTGGTAAAGTTCTCGCGCTCGAGCGAACGTTTCTCGCAATGTACCGAATGAATTTACCGTCATTTGCATTCGAATTTCCGGAATGAGACCGTCTTTAAAACATTGTAGAGTGAGCGCGTCTACGTCATCGAGCGATTCCGGTGTGTCTCGTCGAGCAAGCCTTTCGCAATCAATTATGGCGGTTCTAAGATCTTTTACTCGACCGATGTAATCTAGAATGTGCTCGTTCGCGCGCATGAATATATTTGCAAGTTCACCCCGATAATGATGAGCTGATTTTACGGAGCAAAATGTGCTGCGAAGAACGTCCGTTAATTCGAGTATTGTGTAACATGGCTCGTCTTCTAGCGCGGCGTAGGCACGACCCTTGAGTTTTCCCTTAAGCAGGCGTGTGAAAGTTCGCTCGCACCCATTAGGGATAAGCTCATAAGCGCGTTTACACGCTCGGGTAAACTGAAGAATAGGAATATTCTGACCATCGAATGTCGGCACAGCTTCGAGGGCCTGCTTAAGCGATAGCTCGTCGTGTTGTGAACTATTTGTATTAAAATCGGAGCTCGAATTATGTGCGGAAAGCGGATTTCCCCGAGGAATATCTAGAGAAACAGTATCGTCGCGCGTTAAATCAGGCGTTCTGCGAATAGATTCTATTTCACGACGTAGAATTTCTATTTGCTGGAGCAACGCGGCATTACTCGGATCGGTCGCTTTCGTATTTTTCGCGGAAGTATTTTGTTGCGCGGTACTAGGAAGAGGCTCGGCGATAGCGTCTTGGAAATCAAGCGTTCTGCTAGTGCGTTTTTCGCGTTCAGAATCGGCCATCGCGGCGGCTCGCTGTGTCTGCTGGCGCGTTTTTGTCGGAGTCCGGGTTGCCATATCTAGTTTCGCGGTTCCTTTCGGCGGAATTTCCGGAGGAAACGCGTGGCTATCCCACCGCTGTCACCAAAAATAACTTTCGTGTCACGTCCCGAGGTGCGGTTGCGCTCGCAACGGTGGCACAAAGTCGTAACCGTTCCCGAAAATAACGCGAATTGCGTCCGGACCGGGTTCGTTGGCGTTTCGGACTCGATAAAACGGTAATTAACACTAAACTTACCTTGCGAAGGCTTGATTCCGCTGTCTGATTTCTCTTTCCAGGTACCTGGAGCGCCTTGGATCCGCAACCGGGATGGCGGCGGCGTACGGCTGGAACGGAGGTACGTCTACGGGAATAAGCGTCCAGGCGGGTTGACTCCGGCTGGCAGGTATCGGCGTTTGGCCCTGACGATTGGCGACTCGTACGGGTCGTGCGGCGAAGGAAACCTCCTTCACAGGAACCAGGACTCGAACGTAGGAAATTGAATATTCTGGTGCATCACCCACGTATTCCCGAGCGAGACGACGAATAAACTCTCTCCTCCCCGCGCGTCGTGTACGCTTTGTCGGAGGTGCAAGGCTCATCGAAAATACTTGAACTTCGGTTGAATACGGCACGGCTAAGCGTTGGTTCGCTCTAGCTTACCGGGATCGACCTGGGCGCAAGATATTCTGTATACGGTAGAAGTGAGGATGGAGCAACTAAGCGCTGGTTCGCTCTAGTCGTCGAGCCTCAAGACTATCGCAGATGAGATATAGAAATAGAATAATCGCGAGCGTACCCGTGGAGTAGAATTAAGGAATTGTATTTGGACTCGAATAAAGATACTTTGAATCTGGTAAAAATAAACTATATTCTATGATTTCACTATACTAAATACACTTGACTAAGTTCTAAGTTACTGACTAGCGATTACAATGAGAATTAGAAATAGTATAAAGTATCGAATGGACTCCGCTATGGGAGTATGGATAGAGACGAATGCATTAGAGCTAATTGCTCGTTGCGAATGAGCCTATTGCTCGGATCGGAAGTGCATCGTTCGGATGCTGGATTAGAACTCCTCGGTTCGGAGATGAGATACGAACTCTCCGGTTCGGAGGTGAGATACGAACTGACTCTCGGATCTCGCGTCCGCGACCTCCTCGGGTCGCGCGGCGCGCGAGTCGCTGGGCCCTCGCGGTGGAGCGGACGGTCGGAGTAGGGCGGCCGCTCGGCTCCCGTGGTGGGGCGGCCGTTCGGAGTGGGGCGCGGCCCGCGTTAAGCGTGAGCCGCGAGCGTCGAGTGTGCGCGCGAGTGCACGGAACATAGCCGTGCATGAATAAAATATATACATATATTTACTTAAATCTAGGTGTGTGTTGCTGTGTATGTACATATATGAGTAGTGTGCTTATTCTAATCCCACATGTACGAGAAGTACGTATAGGGCTTCGTGATCGCTGGGGATTCCACCCAGTATGTGTCGGAGAGCTCCTCGCCCTCGTAATACGGGGTGAAGTCCTCCCCCTCGTGTGTGGAGATCGCGCGTGGGCGCGGCATGCTGCATCCTTCTTCCCTCTCGTACCTTTGTCTCCTTCTGTAAGGACGGCGAGTCGGCGGGTGGCCCGTGTGCAGGGGCTCCGGATACGGATGCTGGGGATGATGAGTTGGACGCCGGAGGGTGGCAGGCGGTACGCCTGACGTTACATTATATCTTACCATGAAACATAGAAATGAGATGCGATATCGCGTTTTAAAAAGCATTAGAAATCAATTGCTACGATACGTAGACATCTGCAGACGCTATTTCCTTTCAAGGAAGTGTCGCATTTACATTCATTTGAAGTGTAGACGAGGAGTAGGTAACACTTCGCAAATCATATTATATCTTACCATGAAACATAGAAATGAGATGCGATATCGCGTTTTAAAAAGCATTAGAAATCAATTGCTACGATACGTAGACATCTGCAAACGCTATTACCTAGCGAGGAACTGTCGCATTCACATTCCTTTGAAGTGTAGACGAGGAATACATAACACTTCGCAAATCATATTATATCTTACCATGAAACATAGAAATGAGATGCGATATCGTGTTTTAAGAATCATAAGAACTCCATTGCTACGATACGTAGACATCTGCAAACGCTCTTTCCTAGCAAGGAAGTGTCGCATTTACATTCATTTGAAGTGTAGACGAGGAATGCATAACACTTCGCAATGAATATTATATCTTATCATGAAACATAGATATGAGATGCAATATCTCGTTTTAAGAAGCATTTGAACTCTATTGCTACGATACGTATACATCTGCAAACGCTATTTCATTGCAAGGAAGTGTCGCATTTACATTCATTTGAAGTGTAGACGAGGAATACATGACACTTCGCAAATCATATTATATCGTACCATGAAACATAGAAATGAGATGCGATTTTGTGTTTTAAGAATCATAAGAACTCTATTGCTACGATACGTAGACATCTGCAAACGCTATTTCCTTGCAAGGAAGTGTCGCATTAACATTCATATGAAGTGTAGACGAGGAATACATAACCCTTCGCAAATCATATTATATCTTACCACGAAACATAGAAATGAGATGCGATATCGCTTTTTAAGTATCATAAGAACTCTATTGCTACGATACGTAGACATCTGCAAACGCTATTTCCTTGCAAGGAAGTGTCGCATTTACATTCATGTGAAGTGTAGACGAGGAATACATAACACTTCGCAAATCATATTATATCATACCATGAAACATAGAAATCAGATGCGATATCGCGTTTTAAGAATCATTAGAAATCTATTGCTACTATACGTAGACATCTGCAAACGCTATTTCCTTGCTAGGAAGTGTCGCATTTACATTCATTTGAAGTGTAGACGAGGAATACATGACACTTCGCAAATCATATTATATCTTACCATGAAACATAGGAATGAGATGCGATATTGTGTGTTGAGAAGCATTAGAACTCTATCGCTACAATTGCTAGACATCTGCAGACGCTATTTCCTTTCAAGGAAGTGTCGTATTTACATTCATTTGAAGTGTAGACGAGGAGTAGGTAACACTTCGCAAATCATATTATATCTTACCACGAAACATAGAAATGAGATGCGATATCGCTTTTTAAGTATCATAAGAACTCTATTGCTACGATACGTAGACATCTGCAAACGCTATTTCCTTACAAGGAAGTGTCGCATTTACATTCATTTGAAGTGTAGACGAGGAATACATAACACTTCGCAAATCATATTATATCTTACCATGAAACATAGAAATGAGATGCGATATTGTGTGTTGAGAAGCATTAGAACTCTATCGCTACAATTCCTAGACATCTGCAGACGCTATTTCCTTTCAAGGAAGTGTCGCATTTACATTCATTTGAAATGTAGACGAGGAGTAGGTAACACTTCGCAAATCATATTATATCTTACCACGAAACATAGAAATGAGATGCGATATCGCGTTTTAAGAAGCATTAGAACTCTATCGCTACGATACCTACACATCTCCAGACGCTATTTCCTAGCAAGGAAGTGTCGCATTTACATTCATTTGAAGTGTAGACGAGGAATGCATAACACTTCGCAATGAATATTATATCTTATCATGAAACATAGATATGAGATGCAATATCTCGTTTTAAGAAGCATTTGAACTCTATTGCTACGATACGTAGACATCTGCAAACGCTATTTCATTGCAAGGAAGTGTCGCATTTACATTCATTTGAAGCGTAGACGAGGAATACATGACACTTCGCAAATCATATTATATCGTACCATGAAACATAGAAATGAGATGCGATATTGTGTGTTGAGAAGCATTAGAACTCTATCGCTACAATTCCTAGACATCTGCAGACGCTATTTCCTTTCAAGGAAGTGTCGCATTTACATTCATTTGAAGTGTAGACGAGGAGTAGGTAACACTTCGCAAATCATATTATATCTTACCACGAAACATAGAAATGAGATGCGATATCGCTTTTTAAGTATCATAAGAACTCTATTGCTACGATACGTAGACATCTGCAAACGCTATTTCCTTGCAAGGAAGTGTCGCATTTACATTCATTTGAAGTGTAGACGAGGAATACATAACACTTCGCAAATCATATTATATCTTACCATGAAACATAGAAATGAGATGCGATATCGCGTTTTAGGAATCATTAGAAATCTATTGCTACTATACGTAGACATCTGCAAACGCTATTTCCTTGCTAGGAAGTGTCGCATTTACATTCATTTGAAGTGTAGACGAGGAATACATGACACTTCGCAAATCATATTATATCTTACCACGAAACATAGAAATGAGATGCGAAATTGTGTGTTGAGAAGCATTAGAACTCTATCGCTACGATACCTAGACATCTGCAGACGCTATTTCCTTTCAAGGAAGTGTCGCATTTACATTCATTTGAAGTGTAGACGAGGAGTAGGTAACACTTCGCAAATCATATTATATCTTACCATGAAACATAGAAATGAGATGCGATATCGCGTTTTAAAAAGCATTAGAAATCAATTGCTACGATACGTAGACATCTGCAAACGCTATTACCTAGCGAGGAACTGTCGCATTCACATTCCTTTGAAGTGTAGACGAGGAATACATAACACTTCGCAAATCATATTATATCTTACCATGAAACATAGAAATGAGATGCGATATCGTGTTTTAAGAATCATAAGAACTCCATTGCTACGATACGTAGACATCTGCAAACGCTCTTTCCTAGCAAGGAAGTGTCGCATTTACATTCATTTGAAGTGTAGACGAGGAATGCATAACACTTCGCAATGAATATTATATCTTATCATGAAACATAGATATGAGATGCAATATCTCGTTTTAAGAAGCATTTGAACTCTATTGCTACGATACGTATACATCTGCAAACGCTATTTCATTGCAAGGAAGTGTCGCATTTACATTCATTTGAAGTGTAGACGAGGAATACATGACACTTCGCAAATCATATTATATCGTACCATGAAACATAGAAATGAGATGCGATTTTGTGTTTTAAGAATCATAAGAACTCTATTGCTACGATACGTAGACATCTGCAAACGCTATTTCCTTGCAAGGAAGTGTCGCATTAACATTCATATGAAGTGTAGACGAGGAATACATAACCCTTCGCAAATCATATTATATCTTACCACGAAACATAGAAATGAGATGCGATATCGCTTTTTAAGTATCATAAGAACTCTATTGCTACGATACGTAGACATCTGCAAACGCTATTTCCTTGCAAGGAAGTGTCGCATTTACATTCATTTGAAGTGTAGACGAGGAATACATAACACTTCGCAAATCATATTATATCATACCATGAAACATAGAAATCAGATGCGATATCGCGTTTTAAGAATCATTAGAAATCTATTGCTACTATACGTAGACATCTGCAAACGCTATTTCCTTGCTAGGAAGTGTCGCATTTACATTCATTTGAAGTGTAGACGAGGAATACATGACACTTCGCAAATCATATTATATCTTACCATGAAACATAGGAATGAGATGCGATATTGTGTGTTGAGAAGCATTAGAACTCTATCGCTACAATTGCTAGACATCTGCAGACGCTATTTCCTTTCAAGGAAGTGTCGTATTTACATTCATTTGAAGTGTAGACGAGGAGTAGGTAACACTTCGCAAATCATATTATATCTTACCACGAAACATAGAAATGAGATGCGATATCGCTTTTTAAGTATCATAAGAACTCTATTGCTACGATACGTAGACATCTGCAAACGCTATTTCCTTACAAGGAAGTGTCGCATTTACATTCATTTGAAGTGTAGACGAGGAATACATAACACTTCGCAAATCATATTATATCTTACCATGAAACATAGAAATGAGATGCGATATTGTGTGTTGAGAAGCATTAGAACTCTATCGCTACAATTCCTAGACATCTGCAGACGCTATTTCCTTTCAAGGAAGTGTCGCATTTACATTCATTTGAAATGTAGACGAGGAGTAGGTAACACTTCGCAAATCATATTATATCTTACCACGAAACATAGAAATGAGATGCGATATCGCGTTTTAAGAAGCATTAGAACTCTATCGCTACGATACCTACACATCTCCAGACGCTATTTCCTAGCAAGGAAGTGTCGCATTTACATTCATTTGAAGTGTAGACGAGGAATGCATAACACTTCGCAATGAATATTATATCTTATCATGAAACATAGATATGAGATGCAATATCTCGTTTTAAGAAGCATTTGAACTCTATTGCTACGATACGTAGACATCTGCAAACGCTATTTCATTGCAAGGAAGTGTCGCATTTACATTCATTTGAAGCGTAGACGAGGAATACATGACACTTCGCAAATCATATTATATCGTACCATGAAACATAGAAATGAGATGCGATATTGTGTGTTGAGAAGCATTAGAACTCTATCGCTACAATTCCTAGACATCTGCAGACGCTATTTCCTTTCAAGGAAGTGTCGCATTTACATTCATTTGAAGTGTAGACGAGGAGTAGGTAACACTTCGCAAATCATATTATATCTTACCACGAAACATAGAAATGAGATGCGATATCGCTTTTTAAGTATCATAAGAACTCTATTGCTACGATACGTAGACATCTGCAAACGCTATTTCCTTGCAAGGAAGTGTCGCATTTACATTCATTTGAAGTGTAGACGAGGAATACATAACACTTCGCAAATCATATTATATCTTACCATGAAACATAGAAATGAGATGCGATATCGCGTTTTAGGAATCATTAGAAATCTATTGCTACTATACGTAGACATCTGCAAACGCTATTTCCTTGCTAGGAAGTGTCGCATTTACATTCATTTGAAGTGTAGACGAGGAATACATGACACTTCGCAAATCATATTATATCTTACCACGAAACATAGAAATGAGATGCGAAATTGTGTGTTGAGAAGCATTAGAACTCTATCGCTACGATACCTAGACATCTGCAGACGCTATTTCCTTTCAAGGAAGTGTCGCATTTACATTCATTTGAAGTGTAGACGAGGAGTAGGTAACACTTCGCAAATCATATTATATCTTACCATGAAACATAGAAATGAGATGCGATATCGCGTTTTAAAAAGCATTAGAAATCAATTGCTACGATACGTAGACATCTGCAAACGCTATTACCTAGCGAGGAACTGTCGCATTCACATTCCTTTGAAGTGTAGACGAGGAATACATAACACTTCGCAAATCATATTATATCTTACCATGAAACATAGAAATGAGATGCGATATCGTGTTTTAAGAATCATAAGAACTCCATTGCTACGATACGTAGACATCTGCAAACGCTCTTTCCTAGCAAGGAAGTGTCGCATTTACATTCATTTGAAGTGTAGACGAGGAATGCATAACACTTCGCAATGAATATTATATCTTATCATGAAACATAGATATGAGATGCAATATCTCGTTTTAAGAAGCATTTGAACTCTATTGCTACGATACGTATACATCTGCAAACGCTATTTCATTGCAAGGAAGTGTCGCATTTACATTCATTTGAAGTGTAGACGAGGAATACATGACACTTCGCAAATCATATTATATCGTACCATGAAACATAGAAATGAGATGCGATTTTGTGTTTTAAGAATCATAAGAACTCTATTGCTACGATACGTAGACATCTGCAAACGCTATTTCCTTGCAAGGAAGTGTCGCATTAACATTCATATGAAGTGTAGACGAGGAATACATAACCCTTCGCAAATCATATTATATCTTACCACGAAACATAGAAATGAGATGCGATATCGCTTTTTAAGTATCATAAGAACTCTATTGCTACGATACGTAGACATCTGCAAACGCTATTTCCTTGCAAGGAAGTGTCGCATTTACATTCATTTGAAGTGTAGACGAGGAATACATAACACTTCGCAAATCATATTATATCATACCATGAAACATAGAAATCAGATGCGATATCGCGTTTTAAGAATCATTAGAAATCTATTGCTACTATACGTAGACATCTGCAAACGCTATTTCCTTGCTAGGAAGTGTCGCATTTACATTCATTTGAAGTGTAGACGAGGAATACATGACACTTCGCAAATCATATTATATCTTACCATGAAACATAGGAATGAGATGCGATATTGTGTGTTGAGAAGCATTAGAACTCTATCGCTACAATTCCTAGACATCTGCAGACGCTATTTCCTTTCAAGGAAGTGTCGTATTTACATTCATTTGAAGTGTAGACGAGGAGTAGGTAACACTTCGCAAATCATATTATATCTTACCACGAAACATAGAAATGAGATGCGATATCGCTTTTTAAGTATCATAAGAACTCTATTGCTACGATACGTAGACATCTGCAAACGCTATTTCCTTACAAGGAAGTGTCGCATTTACATTCATTTGAAGTGTAGACGAGGAATACATAACACTTCGCAAATCATATTATATCTTACCATGAAACATAGAAATGAGATGCGATATTGTGTGTTGAGAAGCATTAGAACTCTATCGCTACAATTCCTAGACATCTGCAGACGCTATTTCCTTTCAAGGAAGTGTCGCATTTACATTCATTTGAAATGTAGACGAGGAGTAGGTAACACTTCGCAAATCATATTATATCTTACCACGAAACATAGAAATGAGATGCGATATCGCTTTTTAAGTATCATAAGAACTCTATTGCTACGATACGTAGACATCTGCAAACGCTATTTCCTTACAAGGAAGTGTCGCATTTACATTCATTTGAAGTGTAGACGAGGAATACATAACACTTCGCAAATCATATTATATCTTACCATGAAACATAGAAATGAGATGCGATATTGTGTGTTGAGAAGCATTAGAACTCTATCGCTACAATTCCTAGACATCTGCAGACGCTATTTCCTTTCAAGGAAGTGTCGCATTTACATTCATTTGAAGTGTAGACGAGGAGTAGGTAACACTTCGCAAATCATATTATATCTTACCATGAAACGTAGAAATGAGATGCGATATCGTGTTTTAAGAATCATAAGAACTCCATTGCTACGATACGTAGACATCTGCAAACGCTCTTTCCTTGCAAGGAAGTGTCGCATTAACATTCATATGAAGTGTAGACGAGGAATACATAACCCTTCGCAAATCATATTATATCTTACCATGAAACATAGAAATGAAATGCGATATCGCGTTTTAAGAAGCATTAGAAATCTATTGCTACGATACGTAGACATCTGCAAACGCTATTTCTTTGCAAGGAAGTGTCGCATTTACATTCATTTGAAGTGTAGACGAGGAATACATAACACTTCGCAAATCATATTATATCTTACCATGAAACATAGATATGAGATGCGATTTTGTGTTTTAAGAATCATAAGAACTCTATTGCTACGATACGTAGACATCTGCAAGCGCTCTTTCCTTGCAAGGAAGTTTCGCATTAACATTCATATGAATTGTAGACGAGGAATACATAACACTTCGCAAATCATATTATATCTTATCATGAAACATAGAAATGAGATGCGATATCGCGTTTTAAGAATCATAAGAACTCTATTGCTACGATACGTAGAAATCTGCAAACGCTATTTCCTTGCAAGGAAGTGTCGCATTTACATTCATTTGAAGTGTAGACGAGGAATACATAACACTTCGCAAATCATATTATATCTTACCATGAAACATAGAAATGAGATGCGATATCGCCTTTTAAGAAGCATTAGAAATCTATTGCTACTATACGTAGACATCTGCAAACGCTATTTCCTTGCTAGGAAGTGTCGCATTTACATTCATTTGAAGTGTAGACGAGGAATACATAACACTTCGCAAATCATATTATATCTTACCATGAAACATAGAAATGAGATGCGATATCGTGTTTTAAGAATCATAAGAACTCCATTGCTACGATACGTAGACATCTGCAAACGCTATTTCCTTGCAAGGAAGTGTCGCATTTACATTCATTTGAAGTGTAGACGAGGAATACATGACACTTCGCAAATCATATTATATCGTACCATGAAACATGGAAATGAGATGCGATTTTGTGTTTTAAGAATCATAAGAACTCTATTGCTACGATACGTAGAAATCTGCAAACGCTATTTCCTTGCAAGGAAGTGTCGCATTTACATTCATTTGAAGTGTAGACGAGGAATACATAACACTTCGCAAATCATATTATATCTTACCATGATACATAGAAATGAGATGCGATATCGCGTTCTAAGAAGCATTAGAACCCTATCGCTACGATACCTAGACATCTGCAAACGCTATTTCCT